>NC_084637.1:635330-712830 GCF_033978795.1 Nerophis ophidion | reverse complement strand
TACTTTCTATTCTATTCTATTCTATTCTAACATACATCCATGAATACATCTATTTATTTATTATATATTTATCTGTACAGTAATCTATTTATTCATATCTGCACTTTATTGCTTTTGTATCCCACACTACAACCAGATAATGCAACCAATATTTGTTCTTATCTGTAATTCCAACTCAGTGGTCTAGTGGTTAGAGTGTCCGCCCTGTGATGGGTAGGTTGTGAGTTCAAACCCCGGCCGAGTCATACCAAAGACTATAGAAATGGGAGCCATTACCTCCCTGCTTGCCACTCAGCATCAAGGCTTGGAATTGGGGGTTAAATCACCAAAAACCATTCCTGGGCGCGGCCACTGCTGCTGCTCACTGCTCCCCTCACCTCCCAGGGGGTGATCAAGGGGATGGGTCAAATGCGGAGAGTAATTTCGCCACACATACTGTGTGTGTGTGTGTGTGTGTGTGTGTGTGTGTGTGTGTGTGTGTGTGTGTGTGTGTGTGTGTGTGTGTGTGTGTGTGTGTGTGTGTGTGACAATCGTTGCTAAAGTTCAAATTTGAAAGTCAATAAAGGAAGTGTAAGTCTAATGTGGAGTTAGTTATGTACTTAACAGAAAAAGGTGAAATAATTGAAAACATATTTTATACTTTCTTCAAAACAGCCACTCTTTCCCCTGATGACTGCTTTGCACACTCTTGGCATTCTCTCCTTGAAGCTCACGGAGAGAATGTCAAGTGTGTGCAAAGCAGTCACCAGAACAAAGGGAGGCTGTTTTGAAGAAAGTAAAGTATAAAATATGTTTTTGTTAAGTACATAACTCCTCATGTGTTCATTGATAGTTTTGATGTGACAATCTAAAATGTAAATAGTCATGGAAATAAAGACAAGCCATTGAATGAGGAGAAGGTGTGTCCTAACTGCTGGTCTGTACTGTACATGCAGGACTAATATTGGATGAGGAGAAGGTGTGGCCTAACTGCTGGTCTGTACTGTACATGCAGGACTAATATTGAATGAGGAGGTGTGTCCTAACTGCTGGTCTGTACTGTACATGCAGGACAAATATTGGATGAGGAGGTGTGTCCTAACTGCTGGTCTGTACTGTACATGCAGGACTAATATTGGATGAGGAGAAGGTGTGTCCTAACTGCTGGTCTGTACTGTACATGCAGGACTAATATTGGATGAGGAGGTGTGTCCTAACTGCTGGTCTGTACTGTACATGCAGGACTAATATTGGATGAGAAGGTGTGTCCTAACTGCTGGTCTGTACTGTACATGCAGGACTAATATTGGATGAGGAGAAGGTGTGTCCTAACTGCTGGTCTGTACTGTACATGCAGGACTAATATTGGATGAGGAGAAGGTGTGTCCTAACTGCTGGTCTGTACTGTACATGCAGGACTAATATTGGATGAGGAGGTGTGTCCTAACTGCTGGTCTGTACTGTACATGCAGGACTAATATTGAATGAGGAGGTGTGTCCTAACTGCTGGTCTGTACTGTACATGCAGGACTAATATTGGATGAGGAGGTGTGTCCTAACTGCTGGTCTGTACTGTACATGCAGGACTAATATTGAATGAGGAGGTGTGTCCTAACTGCTGGTCTGTACTGTACATGCAGGACTAATATTGGATGAGGAGGTGTGTCCTAACTGCTGGTCTGTACTGTACATGCAGGACTAATATTGGATGAGGAGGTGTGTCCTAACTGCTGGTCTGTACTGTACATGCAGGACTAATATTGATGAGGAGAAGGTGTGTCCTAACTGCTGGTCTGTACTGTACATGCAGGACTAATATTGGATGAGAAGGTGTGTCCTAACTGCTGGTCTGTACTGTACATGCAGGACTAATATTGGATGAGGAGAAGGTGTGTCCTAACTGCTGGTCTGTACTGTACATGCAGGACTAATATTGGATGAGGAGGTGTGTCCTAACTGCTGGTCTGTACTGTACATGCAGGACTAATATTGAATGAGGAGGTGTGTCCTAACTGCTGGTCTGTACTGTACATGCAGGACTAATATTGGATGAGGAGGTGTGTCCTAACTGCTGGTCTGTACTGTACATGCAGGACTAATATTGGATGAGGAGAAGGTGTGTCCTAACTGCTGGTCTGTACTGTACATGCAGGACTAATATTGGATGAGGAGGTGTGTCCTAACTGCTGGTCTGTACTGTACATGCAGGACTAATATTGGATGAGAAGGTGTGTCCTAACTGCTGGTCTGTACTGTACATGCAGGACTAATATTGGATGAGGAGAAGGTGTGTCCTAACTGCTGGTCTGTACTGTACATGCAGGACTAATATTGGATGAGGAGAAGGTGTGTCCTAACTGCTGGTCTGTACTGTACATGCAGGACTAATATTGGATGAGGAGGTGTGTCCTAACTGCTGGTCTGTACTGTACATGCAGGACTAATATTGAATGAGGAGGTGTGTCCTAACTGCTGGTCTGTACTGTACATGCAGGACTAATATTGGATGAGGAGGTGTGTCCTAACTGCTGGTCTGTACTGTACATGCAGGACTAATATTGGATGAGGAGGTGTGTCCTAACTGCTGGTCTGTACTGTACATGCAGGACTAATATTGATGAGGAGAAGGTGTGTCCTAACTGCTGGTCTGTACTGTACATGCAGGACTAATATTGGATGAGAAGGTGTGTCCTAACTGCTGGTCTGTACTGTACATGCAGGACTAATATTGGATGAGGAGAAGGTGTGTCCTAACTGCTGGTCTGTACTGTACATGCAGGACTAATATTGGATGAGGAGGTGTGTCCTAACTGCTGGTCTGTACTGTACATGCAGGACTAATATTGAATGAGGAGGTGTGTCCTAACTGCTGGTCTGTACTGTACATGCAGGACTAATATTGGATGAGGAGGTGTGTCCTAACTGCTGGTCTGTACTGTACATGCAGGACTAATATTGGATGAGGAGAAGGTGTGTCCTAACTGCTGGTCTGTACTGTACATGCAGGACTAATATTGGATGAGGAGAAGGTGTGTCCTAACTGCTGGTCTGTACTGTACATGCAGGACTAATATTGGATGAGGAGGTGTGTCCTAACTGCTGGTCTGTACTGTACATGCAGGACTAATATTGAATGAGGAGGTGTGTCCTAACTGCTGGTCTGTACTGTACATGCAGGACTAATATTGGATGAGGAGGTGTGTCCTAACTGCTGGTCTGTACTGTACATGCAGGACTAATATTGGATGAGGAGAAGGTGTGTCCTAACTGATGGTCTGTACTGTACATGCAGGACTAATATTGGATGAGGAGGTGTGTCTAAACTGCTGGTCTGTACTGTACATGCAGGACTAATATTGGATGAGGAGGTGTGTCCTAACTGCTGGTCTGTACTGTACATGCAGGACTAATATTGGATGAGGAGAAGGTGTGTCCTAACTGCTGGTCTGTACTGTACATGCAGGACTAATACTGGATGAGGAGGTGTGTCCTAACTGCTGGTCTGTACTGTACATGCAGGACTAATATTGAATGAGGAGGTGTGTCCTAACTGCTGGTCTGTACTGTACATGCAGGACTAATATTGAATGAGGAGGTGTGTCCTAACTGCTGGTCTGTACTGTACATGCAGGACTAATATTGGATGAGGAGAAGGTGTGTCCTAACTGCTGGTCTGTACTGTACATGCAGGACTAATATTGGATGAGGAGAAGGTGTGTCCTAACTGCTGGTCTGTACTGTACATGCAGGACTAATATTGAATGAGAAGGTGTGTCCTAACTGCTGGTCTGTACTGTACATGCAGGACTAATACTGGATGAGGAGGTGTGTCCTAACTGCTGGTCTGTACTGTACATGCAGGACTAATATTGAATGAGGAGGTGTGTCCTAACTGCTGGTCTGTACTGTACATGCAGGACTAATATTGGATGAGGAGGTGTGTCCTAACTGCTGGTCTGTACTGTACATGCAGGACTAATATTGGATGAGGAGGTGTGTCCTAACTGCTGGTCTGTACTGTACATGCAGGACTAATATTGAATGAGGAGGTGTGTCCTAACTGCTGGTCTGTACTGTACATGCAGGACTAATATTGGATGAGGAGGTGTGTCCTAACTGCTGGTCTGTACTGTACATGCAGGACTAATATTGAATGAGAAGGTGTGTCCTAACTGCTGGTCTGTACTGTACATGCAGGACTAATATTGGATGAGGAGAAGGTGTGTCCTAACTGCTGGTCTGTACTGTACATGCAGGACTAATATTGGATGAGGAGGTGTGTCCTAACTGCTGGTCTGTACTGTACATGCAGGACTAATATTGATGAGGAGGTGTGTCCTAACTGATGGTCTGTACTGTACATGCAGGACTAATATTGGATGAGGAGGTGTGTCTAAACTGCTGGTCTGTACTGTACATGCAGGACTAATATTGGATGAGGAGGTGTGTCCTAACTGCTGGTCTGTACTGTACATGCAGGACTAATATTGGATGAGGAGAAGGTGTGTCCTAACTGCTGGTCTGTACTGTACATGCAGGACTAATACTGGATGAGGAGGTGTGTCCTAACTGCTGGTCTGTACTGTACATGCAGGACTAATACTGGATGAGGAGGTGTGTCCTAACTGCTGGTCTGTACTGTACATGCAGGACTAATATTGAATGAGGAGGTGTGTCCTAACTGCTGGTCTGTACTGTACATGCAGGACTAATATTGGATGAGGAGAAGGTGTGTCCTAACTGCTGGTCTGTACTGTACATGCAGGACTAATATTGAATGAGGAGGTGTGTCCTAACTGCTGGTCTGTACTGTACATGCAGGACTAATATTGGATGAGGAGGTGTGTCCTAACTGCTGGTCTGTACTGTACATGCAGGACTAATATTGGATGAGGAGAAGGTGTGTCCTAACTGCTGGTCTGTACTGTACATGCAGGACTAATATTGGATGAGGAGGTGTGTCCTAACTGCTGGTCTGTACTGTACATGCAGGGACTAATATTGATGAGGAGAAGGTGTGTCCTAACTGCTGGTCTGTACTGTACATGCAGGACTAATATTGGATGAGGAGGTGTGTCCTAACTGCTGGTCTGTACTGTACATGCAGGACTAATATTGATGAGGAGAAGGTGTGTCCTAACTGCTGGTCTGTACTGTACTTGCAGGACTAATATTGGATGAGGAGGTGTGTCCTAACTGCTGGTCTGTACTGTACATGCAGGACTAATATTGAATGAGGAGGTGTGTCCTAACTGCTGGTCTGTACTGTACATGCAGGACTAATATTGATGAGGAGAAGGTGTGTCCTAACTGCTGGTCTGTACTGTACATGCAGGACTAATATTGGATGAGGAGGTGTGTCCTAACTGCTGGTCTGTACTGTACATGCAGGACTAATATTGGATGAGGAGGTGTGTCCTAACTGCTGGTCTGTACTGTACATGCAGGACTAATATTGGATGAGGAGAAGGTGTGTCCTAACTGCTGGTCTGTACTGTACATGCAGGACTAATATTGAATGAGGAGGTGTGTCCTAACTGCTGGTCTGTACTGTACATGCAGGACTAATATTGGATGAGGAGAAGGTGTGTCCTAACTGCTGGTCTGTACTGTACATGCAGGACTAATATTGGATGGGGAGGTGTGTCCTAACTGCTGGTCTGTACTGTACATGCAGGACTAATATTGAATGAGAAGGTGTGTCCTAACTGCTGGTCTGTACTGTACATGCAGGACTAATATTGAATGAGGAGAAGGTGTGTCCTAACTGCTGGTCTGTACTGTACATGCAGGACTAATATTGGATGAGGAGGTGTGTCCTAACTGCTGGTCTGTACTGTACATGCAGGACTAATATTGAATGAGGAGGTGTGTCCTAACTGCTGGTCTGTACTGTACATGCAGGACTAATATTGGATGAGGAGGTGTGTCCTAACTGCTGGTCTGTACTGTACATGCAGGACTAATATTGGATGAGGAGGTGTGTCTAAACTGCTGGTCTGTACTGTACATGCAGGACTAATATTGGATGAGGAGGTGTGTCCTAACTGCTGGTCTGTACTGTACATGCAGGACTAATATTGGATGAGGAGAAGGTGTGTCCTAACTGCTGGTCTGTACTGTACATGCAGGACTAATACTGGATGAGGAGGTGTGTCCTAACTGCTGGTCTGTACTGTACATGCAGGACTAATATTGAATGAGGAGGTGTGTCCTAACTGCTGGTCTGTACTGTACATGCAGGACTAATATTGGATGAGGAGGTGTGTCCTAACTGCTGGTCTGTACTGTACATGCAGGACTAATATTGGATGAGGAGGGTGTGTCCTAACTGCTGGTCTGTACTGTACATGCAGGACTAATACTGGATGAGGAGGTGTGTCCTAACTGCTGGTCTGTACTGTACATGCAGGACTAATATTGAATGAGGAGGTGTGTCCTAACTGCTGGTCTGTACTGTACATGCAGGACTAATATTGGATGAGGAGGTGTGTCCTAACTGCTGGTCTGTACTGTACATGCAGGACTAATATTGGATGAGGAGAAGGTGTGTCCTAACTGATGGTCTGTACTGTACATGCAGGACTAATATTGGATGAGGAGAAGGTGTGTCCTAACTGCTGGTCTGTACTGTACATGCAGGACTAATATTGGATGAGGAGAAGGTGTGTCCTAACTGCTGGTCTGTACTGTACATGCAGGACTAATATTGGATGAGGAGGTGTGTCCTAACTGCTGGTCTGTACTGTACATGCAGGACTAATATTGAATGAGGAGAAGGGTGTGTCCTAACTGCTGGTCTGTACTGTACATGCAGGACTAATACTGGATGAGGAGGTGTGTCCTAACTGCTGGTCTGTACTGTACATGCAGGACTAATATTGGATGAGGAGAAGGTGTGTCCTAACTGCTGGTCTGTACTGTACATGCAGGACTAATATTGGATGAGGAGAAGGTGTGTCCTAACTGCTGGTCTGTACTGTACATGCAGGACTAATATTGGATGAGGAGGTGTGTCCTAACTGCTGGTCTGTACTGTACATGCAGGACTAATATTGGATGAGGAGAAGGTGTGTCCTAACTGCTGGTCTGTACTGTACATGCAGGACTAATATTGGATGAGGAGGTGTGTCCTAACTGCTGGTCTGTACTGTACATGCAGGACTAATATTGAATGAGGAGGTGTGTCCTAACTGCTGGTCTGTACTGTACATGCAGGACTAATATTGGATGAGGAGAAGGTGTGTCCTAACTGCTGGTCTGTACTGTACATGCAGGACTAATATTGGATGAGGAGGTGTGTCTAAACTGCTGGTCTGTACTGTACATGCAGGACTAATATTGGATGAGGAGGTGTGTCCTAACTGCTGGTCTGTACTGTACATGCAGGACTAATATTGAATGAGGAGGTGTGTCCTAACTGCTGGTCTGTACTGTACATGCAGGACTAATATTGGATGAGGAGGTGTGTCCTAACTGCTGGTCTGTACTGTACATGCAGGACTAATATTGGATGAGAAGGTGTGTCCTAACTGCTGGTCTGTACTGTACATGCAGGACTAATATTGGATGAGAAGGTGTGTCCTAACTGCTGGTCTGTACTGTACATGCAGGACTAATATTGGATGAGAAGGTGTGTCCTAACTGCTGGTCTGTACTGTACATGCAGGACTAATATTGGATGAGAAGGTGTGTCCTAACTGCTGGTCTGTACTGTACATGCAGGACTAATATTGGATGAGGAGGTGTGTCCTAACTGCTGGTCTGTACTGTACATGCAGGACTAATATTGGATGAGGAGGTGTGTCTAACTGCTGGTCTGTACTGTACATGCAGGACTAATATTGGATGAGGAGAAGGTGTGTCCTAACTGCTGGTCTGTACTGTACATGCAGGACTAATATTGGATGAGGAGAAGGTGTGTCCTAACTGCTGGTCTGTACTGTACATGCAGGACTAATATTTAGCTCTCCAATCACTCATTCGCAGTCAATTTGCCAGTGAGGCAATCATGTGTACTTCCTGCAAGCAAAAGCAAAAGAGGGCGTGTCTGGAACAGAATGAGCAGAAGAGGACTGACCTGAGGTAGCTCATGATGCAGAGTCGCAGCAGAACCCTGGGGTGCCTGAGGGGGTGGAGGTCACATGTGGGGGCCGCCTGTCCAGGGGGGAAGTCTTTGGAAGCCTCAGCAGCTTTCTGCTGCTGCAACCAGTCTGAGCCCAAAAGCTGCTCACACACACACACACACACACTCACACACATGCCAAACACACACGCGCACACACACTCACACACACACACACACACACATGCCAATCACACACACAAACACACAAACACACACGCGCACACATGACCAAAACAGCAGGAAGTTTCTGGTGTTTACTTTGGCACGAGATCAGGGTAATCCAAAGTGCAGCCCGGGCACCATTTGCCACATCTGGACTTGTATTGGCCCACGACACATTCTGAAGCCCTGTGATGAGGTGGCGACTTGTCCAGGGTGTACCCCGCCTTCCGCCTGATTGTAGCTGAGATAGGCGCCAGTGCCCCCCGCGACCCCGAAAGGGAATAAGCGGTAGAAAATGGATGGATGGATGGACATTCTGAAGCAGGGGTCACCAAACTAAGTGTGTGTGTGTGTGTGTGTGTGTGTGTGTGTGTGTGTGTGTGTGTGTGTGTGTGTGTGTGTGTGTGTGTATCTACCAAGTCCACGCACTGCTTGTCTGCCACACCTTTGCTGCTGTAATGGTCAAGAACACTTATTCTCTTCATCAACATCAACCAGCTTGGAGACTCTGGAATTGAACTGCAAGGACAAACAGAAAGCAAGGACAAACAGAAAGAAAGGTTGACACCTGAGGAGGGGGTGGGGGGGGGGGGGGGGAGGGAGGGCTACTAATTGAGGAAGGAAGGCTACTAATCCATGTGATGAAGAGAAAGTCCCAGGTGGGTGTTGGAGACAAGGTGAGCACACACTAGTAGAGTGGCAGGCAAATGAGCTGTGGAAGAGCCAGGGCCAGGTGAAGCTTGGTCCAGGTGGGGCTCAGCCATGCCAGCAGAGGTCCCACCATAGTCCCGAGGCTGAAGCAGAAGCCTAAAAAGGCTGGGGGCCAGAGGCGGGCGGAGGGCGCCGTCCATTCCACAGCTGTAATGTACAAGCAGCAGGAAGTGATGTAACATCAGGACATGATGATGATACATGTACAAGCAGCAGGAAGTGATGTAACATCAGGACATGATGATGATACATGTACAAGCAGCAGGAAGTGATGTAACATCAGGACATGATGATGATACATGTACAAGCAGCAGGAAGTGATGTAACATCAGGACATGATGATGATACATGTACAAGCAGCAGGAAGTGATGTAACATCAGGACATGATGATGATACATGTACAAGCAGCAGGAAGTGATGTAACATCAGGACATGATGATGATACATGTACAAGCAGCAGGAAGTGATGTAACATCAGGACATGATGATGATACATGTACAAGCAGCAGGAAGTGATGTAACATCAGGACATGATGATGACACATGTACAAGCAGCAGGAAGTGATGTAACATCAGGACATGATGATGATACATGTACAAGCAGCAGGAAGTGATGTAACATCAGGACATGATGATGATACATGTACAAGCAGCAGGAAGTGATGTAACATCAGGACATGATGATGATACATGTACAAGCAGCAGGAAGTGATGTAACATCAGGACATGATGATGATACATGTACAAGCAGCAGGAAGTGATGTAACATCAGGACATGATGATGACACATGTACAAGCAGCAGGAAGTGATGTAACATCAGGACATGATGATGATACATGTACAAGCAGCAGGAAGTGATGTAACATCAGGACATGATGATGATACATGTACAAGCAGCAGGAAGTGATGTAACATCAGGACATGATGATGACACATGTACAAGCAGCAGGAAGTGATGTAACATCAGGACATGATGATGATACATGTACAAGCAGCAGGAAGTGATGTAACATCAGGACATGATGATGATACATGTACAAGCAGCAGGAAGTGATGTAACATCAGGACATGATGATGATACATGTACAAGCAGCAGGAAGTGATGTAACATCAGGACATGATGATGATACATGTACAAGCAGCAGGAAGTGATGTAACATCAGGACATGATGATGATACATGTACAAGCAGCAGGAAGTGATGTAACATCAGGACATGATGATGACACATGTACAAGCAGCAGGAAGTGATGTAACATCAGGACATGATGATGATACATGTACAAGCAGCAGGAAGTGATGTAACATCAGGACATGATGATGATACATGTACAAGCAGCAGGAAGTGATGTAACATCAGGACATGATGATGACACATGTACAAGCAGCAGGAAGTGATGTAACATCAGGACATGATGATGATACATGTACAAGCAGCAGGAAGTGATGTAACATCAGGACATGATGATGATACATGTACAAGCAGCAGGAAGTGATGTAACATCAGGACATGATGATGATACATGTACAAGCAGCAGGAAGTGATGTAACATCAGGACATGATGATGATACATGTACAAGCAGCAGGAAGTGATGTAACATCAGGACATGATGATGACACATGTACAAGCAGCAGGAAGTGATGTAACATCAGGACATGATGATGATACATGTACAAGCAGCAGGAAGTGATGTAACATCAGGACATGATGATGATACATGTACAAGCAGCAGGAAGTGATGTAACATCAGGACATGATGATGATACATGTACAAGCAGCAGGAAGTGATGTAACATCAGGACATGATGATGATACATGTACAAGCAGCAGGAAGTGATGTAACATCAGGACATGATGATACATGTACAAGCAGCAGGAAGTGATGTAACATCAGGACATGATGATGATACATGTACAAGCAGCAGGAAGTGATGTAACATCAGGACATGATGATGACACATGTACAAGCAACAGGAAGTGATGTAACATCAGGACATGATGATGACACATGTACAAGCAGCAGGAAGTGATGTAACATCAGGACATGATGATGACACATGTACAAGCAACAGGAAGTGATGTAACATCAGGACATGATGATGATACATGTACAAGCAGCAGGAAGTGATGTAACATCAGGACATGATGATGATACAT
The DNA here is from genome assembly GCF_033978795.1 of Nerophis ophidion. NCBI lineage: Eukaryota > Metazoa > Chordata > Actinopteri > Syngnathiformes > Syngnathidae > Nerophis > Nerophis ophidion. The sequence continues at coordinate 701,690 of NC_084637.1, read as the reverse complement.
GTACAAGCAGCAGGAAGTGATGTAACATCAGGACATGATGATGATACATGTACAAGCAGCAGGAAGTGATGTAACATCAGGACATGATGATGACACATGTACAAGCAGCAGGAAGTGATGTAACATCAGGACATGATGATGATACATGTACAAGCAGCAGGAAGTGATGTAACATCAGGACATGATGATGATACATGTACAAGCAGCAGGAAGTGATGTAACATCAGGACATGATGATGATACATGTACAAGCAGCAGGAAGTGATGTAACATCAGGACATGATGATACATGTACAAGCAGCAGGAAGTGATGTAACATCAGGACATGATGATGATACATGTACAAGCAGCAGGAAGTGATGTAACATCAGGACATGATGATGACACATGTACAAGCAACAGGAAGTGATGTAACATCAGGACATGATGATGACACATGTACAAGCAGCAGGAAGTGATGTAACATCAGGACATGATGATGACACATGTACAAGCAACAGGAAGTGATGTAACATCAGGACATGATGATGATACATGTACAAGCAGCAGGAAGTGATGTAACATCAGGACATGATGATGATACATGTACAAGCAGCAGGAAGTGATGTAACATCAGGACATGATGATGATACATGTACAAGCAGCAGGAAGTGATGTAACATCAGAACATGATGATACATGTACAAGCAGCAGGAAGTGATGTAACATCAGGACATGATGATGACACATGTACAAGCAACAGGAAGTGATGTAACATCAGGACATGATGATGACACATGTACAAGCAGCAGGAAGTGATGTAACATCAGGACATGATGATGATACATGTACAAGCAGCAGGAAGTGATGTAACATCAGGACATGATGATGATACATGTACAAGCAGCAGGAAGTGATGTAACATCAGGACATGATGATGATACATGTACAAGCAGCAGGAAGTGATGTAACATCAGGACATGATGATGATACATGTACAAGCAGCAGGAAGTGATGTAACATCAGGACATGATGATGACACATGTACAAGCAACAGGAAGTGATGTAACATCAGGACATGATGATGATACATGTACAAGCAGCAGGAAGTGATGTAACATCAGGACATGATGATGATACATGTACAAGCAGCAGGAAGTGATGTAACATCAGGACATGATGATGACACATGTACAAGCAGCAGGAAGTGATGTAACATCAGGACATGATGATGATACATGTACAAGCAGCAGGAAGTGATGTAACATCAGGACATGATGATACATGTACAAGCAGCAGGAAGTGATGTAACATCAGGACATGATGATGACACATGTACAAGCAGCAGGAAGTGATGTAACATCAGGACATGATGATGATACATGTACAAGCAGCAGGAAGTGATGTAACATCAGGACATGATGATGACACATGTACAAGCAACAGGAAGTGATGTAACATCAGGACATGATGATGATACATGTACAAGCAGCAGGAAGTGATGTAACATCAGGACATGATGATGATACATGTACAAGCAGCAGGAAGTGATGTAACATCAGGACATGATGATGATACATGTACAAGCAGCAGGAAGTGATGTAACATCAGGACATGATGATACATGTACAAGCAGCAGGAAGTGATGTAACATCAGGACATGATGATGATACATGTACAAGCAGCAGGAAGTGATGTAACATCAGGACATGATGATGATACATGTACAAGCAGCAGGAAGTGATGTAACATCAGAACATGATGATACATGTACAAGCAGCAGGAAGTGATGTAACATCAGGACATGATGATGATACATGTACAAGCAGCAGGAAGTGATGTAACATCAGGACATGATGATGATACATGTACAAGCAGCAGGAAGTGATGTAACATCAGGACATGATGATGATACATGTACAAGCAGCAGGAAGTGATGTAACATCAGAACATGATGATACATGTACAAGCAGCAGGAAGTGATGTAACATCAGGACATGATGATGATACATGTACAAGCAGCAGGAAGTGATGTAACATCAGGACATGATGATGACACATGTACAAGCAGCAGGAAGTGATGTAACATCAGGACATGATGATGATACATGTACAAGCAGCAGGAAGTGATGTAACATCAGAACATGATGATGACACATGTACAAGCAGCAGGAAGTGATGTAACATCAGGACATGATGATGATACATGTACAAGCAGCAGGAAGTGATGTAACATCAGGACATGATGATGATACATGTACAAGCAGCAGGAAGTGATGTAACATCAGGACATGATGATACATGTACAAGCAGCAGGAAGTGATGTAACATCAGAACATGATGATGACACATGTACAAGCAGCAGGAAGTGATGTAACATCAGGACATGATGATGACACATGTACAAGCAGCAGGAAGTGATGTAACATCAGGACATGATGATGATACATGTACAAGCAGCAGGAAGTGATGTAACATCAGGACATGATGATGACACATGTACAAGCAGCAGGAAGTGATGTAACATCAGGACATGATGATGATACATGTACAAGCAGCAGGAAGTGATGTAACATCAGGACATGATGATACATGTACAAGCAGCAGGAAGTGATGTAACATCAGGACATGATGATGATACATGTACAAGCAGCAGGAAGTGATGTAACATCAGGACATGATGATGACACATGTACAAGCAGCAGGAAGTGATGTAACATCAGGACATGATGATGACACATGTACAAGCAGCAGGAAGTGATGTAACATCAGGACATGATGATGATACATGTACAAGCAGCAGGAAGTGATGTAACATCAGAACATGATGATGACACATGTACAAGCAGCAGGAAGTGATGTAACATCAGGACATGATGATGATACATGTACAAGCAGCAGGAAGTGATGTAACATCAGGACATGATGATGATACATGTACAAGCAGCAGGAAGTGATGTAACATCAGAACATGATGATGACACATGTACAAGCAGCAGGAAGTGATGTAACATCAGGACATGATGATGATACATGTACAAGCAGCAGGAAGTGATGTAACATCAGGACATGATGATGATACATGTACAAGCAGCAGGAAGTGATGTAACATCAGGACATGATGATGATACATGTACAAGCAGCAGGAAGTGATGTAACATCAGGACATGATGATGACACATGTACAAGCAGCAGGAAGTGATGTAACATCAGGACATGATGATGATACATGTACAAGCAGCAGGAAGTGATGTAACATCAGGACATGATGATGATACATGTACAAGCAGCAGGAAGTGATGTAACATCAGAACATGATGATGACACATGTACAAGCAGCAGGAAGTGATGTAACATCAGGACATGATGATGACACATGTACAAGCAGCAGGAAGTGATGTAACATCAGGACATGATGATGATACATGTACAAGCAGCAGGAAGTGATGTAACATCAGGACATGATGATGATACATGTACAAGCAGCAGGAAGTGATGTAACATCAGGACATGATGATGATACATGTACAAGCAGCAGGAAGTGATGTAACATCAGGACATGATGATGATACATGTACAAGCAGCAGGAAGTGATGTAACATCAGGACATGATGATACATGTACCAGCAGGAAGTGATGTAACATCAGGACATGATGATGATACATGTACAAGCAGCAGGAAGTGATGTAACATCAGGACATGATGATGATACATGTACAAGCAGCAGGAAGTGATGTAACATCAGGACATGATGATGACACATGTACAAGCAGCAGGAAGTGATGTAACATCAGGACATGATGATGATACATGTACAAGCAGCAGGAAGTGATGTAACATCAGGACATGATGATGACACATGTACAAGCAGCAGGAAGTGATGTAACATCAGGACATGATGATGATACATGTACAAGCAGCAGGAAGTGATGTAACATCAGGACATGATGATGACACATGTACAAGCAGCAGGAAGTGATGTAACATCAGGACATGATGATGATACATGTACAAGCAGCAGGAAGTGATGTAACATCAGGACATGATGATGATACATGTACAAGCAGCAGGAAGTGATGTAACATCAGGACATGATGATGATACATGTACAAGCAGCAGGAAGTGATGTAACATCAGGACATGATGATGATACATGTACAAGCAGCAGGAAGTGATGTAACATCAGGACATGATGATGATACATGTACAAGCAGCAGGAAGTGATGTAACATCAGGACATGATGATGATACATGTACAAGCAGCAGGAAGTGATGTAACATCAGGACATGATGATACATGTACAAGCAGCAGGAAGTGATGTAACATCAGGACATGATGATGATACATGTACAAGCAGCAGGAAGTGATGTAACATCAGGACATGATGATGATACATGTACAAGCAGCAGGAAGTGATGTAACATCAGGACATGATGATACATGTACAAGCAGCAGGAAGTGATGTAACATCAGGACATGATGATACATGTACAAGCAGCAGGAAGTGATGTAACATCAGGACATGATGAAACATGTTTTCAGCAACTGCTACACGTGAGAAAGTACATAATTTAGCTTCTAAGTCGGGGATCAAACTCCTTTTAGATCGGGGGCCACATGGAAAAAAAATCTACTCCCAAGTACGATAACTTCAAAATAAAGACGACTTCAGGTTCTTTTCTTTGTTTTAAAATAGAACAAATAGCTGTTGTGGTTAATAGTATATATACTTTATTTGTTACATTTTCTGAAGAAATGATGTCATCATGTTCATCAGTCAACTCATTGCTGGTCCTTTTCAATCCATCAAGATACAAAATGATATCAAAATCAGTGACTTGCATGGATTTCCTACTAAAATTGTTGTACGCTCAAATCCCCACAAAAGTTGTACGCACAAACAAAGGCAAATGTTTTGAAATGCCCAAACATATTTCTTTTGTGCATCATCATCAACATGGAATTGAGTGCAAATGTTGGGGAGGCGGGCCACTCCCTGTCCACATCAGCTTTTTAGTTTGCAAGTCATACTTAGCTGAGCTCCACAACTCCACACAGTTAGAAAACCCAAAGAGAAGAAGAAGAGTTTCCCCAACAATGAGTAGGAGGTGCTTCTTGCTGGAATACAATCTGTATTCCACTACTTTTGCAGGTTAGTTACTTGACTTTACTTCTGCTCAGGTGACTGCCAGCAGGAGTCGCCACACTGTGCCCGCCGTACAAAAAAAGAATAAAAAAGATGTTCAGAGGCATTGAGAATTGCATGCAAGCTCACTTCCAAATGCATGACCTCACGATTTGACCTTTCGGCGATGTTTACCAGGAGGATCCGACATTGCAACATTTAAGTCACAAAAGAGGCAAAGATCTCCTTTAAAAAGAGCCCAACATTTTCAGACAGTTACAACTTTATTGTCAGAATGTCATACATCTGTTGTCTTTTGTCATTTCTCTGCCTTCTCTTTTATGGTGTCTGTTTTTCTTCCTCCAATTAGTCCCCAGCGAGGCACACCTGCAACAATTCTCTAGCCAGGAGTATTTAAGCTGCTCACCGCCAGTTATTGTCTGCTGCACCTCCCACGGGCATCTGCCGGATTCACTTGGTCCTGCCTGGTATGTTGTCTCTCCTTATTCTTGGAACTCCTCACATCTGGGTTTGATTCCTAGCCTCCCTGAGGTAAAGAGGATGTTGTGTTGGACCCTTTGTTGAGCTCAGTGGGGTCTGGCCTTTTCCTGGTATGTTGTCTCTCCTTATTCTTGGAACTCCTCACATCTGGGTTTGATTCCTAGCCTCCCTGAGGTAAAGAGGATGTTGTGTTGGACCCTTTGTTGAGCTCAGTGGGCTCTGGCCTTTTCCCCTGCCGACCACTGAGGGACCTGCTTTTGTTTGCTTGTTCATGGTGTGGACTTCTGCCCCATCGCCTTTTCTTACACTTTTTGGACTCATTAAATTGTTTAACTTTTTGTAATTCAACCTCGCCTCCGGTCTCTGCATCTTGGGGTCACCTCCTTGATCAAAACCTAACAACGTCATTGGTACTAATCATTTAAGTAGCCCTTCCTGTATTTTGGACTGTTCCATGACAAATGCCATGATGACATCACATTCTGGTCACTAAAGCTGGTAGTGAGGATGACAAAGCTGCAAGTCACTTGGCTGAAATTGCAAAAGGGATACGGGAAAGGAATTTACTTTTGGGGCCTTTTCATTTAGTTCTGGTATTTAGTGTTGGGTTTTCTGGATTTTATGTCCTTATTGTGTTCTGTGCACAGGTGTGACTTACGCTTTCATTTAGGAATGAGTTGTACTACAAAGCCCAAAAGCAGTGAAGTTGTCACCTTGTGTAAATGCTAAATAAAAAGAGACTACAACAAATCCTTTTCAACTTATATTCAATTGAATAGACTGCAAAGACAAGATATTTCATCTTCACACTGACAAACTTTGTTCTTTTTTGCAAATATCAGCTCATTTGGAAATTGATGACTGCAACATGTTTGAAAAAAGCTGGCACAAGTGGCAAAAAAGAGTGAGAAAGTTGAGCAATGCTCATCAAACACTTATTTGGAACATGCCACAGGTGAACAGGCTAATTGGGAACAGGTGGGTGCCATGATTGGCTATAAAAGCAGCTTCCATGAAATGTTCACTCATTCACAAACAAGGACGGGGCGAGGGTCACCACTTTGTCAACAAATGCCTGAGCAAATTGTTTAAGAACAACATTTCTCAAGCAGCTACTGCAAGGAATTTAGGGATCTCACCATCTACGCTCCGTAATCTCATCAAAAGGTTCAGAGAATCTGGAGAAATCACTGCAGGTAAGCCATGATATTACACACCTTGGATCCCTCAAGCGCTACTGCATCAAAAAGCCAGATCAGTGTTTAAAGGATATCACCACATGGGCTCAGGAACACTTCAGAAAACCTGTCAGTAACTACAGATTGTTGCTACATCTGTAAGTGCAAATTAAAACTCTACTCTCCAAAGCCAAAGCAGTATATCAACAACACCCAGAAACGCTGTTGGCTTTGCTGGGCCCAAGCTCATCTAAGATAGATAGATAGTACTTTATTGATTCAGATGGACTAATGCAAAGTGGAAAAGTGTTCTGTGGTCTGACGAGTCCACATTTCAAATTGTTTTTGGAAACTGGATGTCGTGTACTCCGGACCAAAGTGGAAAAGAATCATCTGGAGTGTTCTAGGGTGAAAGTGTTGTAGTCAGCATGTGTGATGGTATGGGGGTGTATTAGTGATTGTTGTAGGGTGAAAGTGTTGTAGTCAGCATGTGTGATGGTATGGGGGTGTATTAGTGATTGTTGTAGGGTGAAAGTGTTGTAGTCAGCATGTGTGATGGTATGGGGGTGTATTAGTGATTGTTGTAGGGTGAAAGTGTTGTAGTCAGCATGTGTGATGGTATGGGGGTGTATTAGTGATTGTTGTAGGGTGAAAGTGTTGTAGTCAGCATGTGTGATGGTATGGGGGTGTATTAGTGATTGTTGTAGGGTGAAAGTGTTGTAGTCAGCATGTGTGATGGTATGGGGGTGTATTAGTGATTGTTGTAGGGTGAAAGTGTTGTAGTCAGCATGTGTGATGGTATGGGGGTGTATTAGTGATTGTTGTAGGGTGAAAGTGTTGTAGTCAGCATGTGTGATGGTATGGGGGTGTATTAGTGATTGTTGTAGGGTGAAAGTGTTCTAGGCAGCATGTGTGATGGTATGGGGGTGTATTAGTGATTGTTGTAGGGTGAAAGTGTGGTAGTCAGCATGTGTGATGGTATGGGGGTGTATTAGTGATTGTTGTAGGGTGAAAGTGTTCTAGGCAGCATGTGTGATGGTATGGGGGTGTATTAGTGATTGTTGTAGGGTGAAAGTGTTGTAGTCAGCATGTGTGATGGTATGGGGGTGTATTAGTGATTGTTGTAGGGTGAAAGTGTTGTAGGCAGCATGTGTGATGGTATGGGGGTGTATTAGTGATTGTTGTAGGGTGAAAGTGTTGTAGTCAGCATGTGTGATGGTATGGGGGTGTATTAGTGATTGTTGTAGGGTGAAAGTGTTGTAGGCAGCATGTGTGATGGTATGGGGGTGTATTAGTGATTGTTGTAGGGTGAAAGTGTGGTAGTCAGCATGTGTGATGGTATGGGGGTGTATTAGTGATTGTTGTAGGGTGAAAGTGTTGTAGTCAGCATGTGTGATGGTATGGGGGTGTATTAGTGATTGTTGTAGGGTGAAAGTGTTCTAGGCAGCATGTGTGATGGTATGGGGGTGTATTAGTGATTGTTGTAGGGTGAAAGTGTGGTAGTCAGCATGTGTGATGGTATGGGGGTGTATTAGTGATTGTTGTAGGGTGAAAGTGTGGTAGTCAGCATGTGTGATGGTATGGGGGTGTATTAGTGATTGTTGTAGGGTGAAAGTGTTGTAGTCAGCATGTGTGATGGTATGGGGGTGTATTAGTGATTGTTGTAGGGTGAAAGTGTTGTAGTCAGCATGTGTGATGGTATGGGGGTGTATTAGTGATTGTTGTAGGGTGAAAGTGTTGTAGTCAGCATGTGTGATGGTATGGGGGTGTATTAGTGATTGTTGTAGGGTGAAAGTGTTGTAGTCAGCATGTGTGATGGTATGGGGGTGTATTAGTGATTGTTGTAGGGTGAAAGTGTTGTAGTCAGCATGTGTGATGGTATGGGGGTGTATTAGTGATTGTTGTAGGGTGAAAGTGTTGTAGTCAGCATGTGTGATGGTATGGGGGTGTATTAGTGATTGTTGTAGGGTGAAAGTGTTCTAGTCAGCATGTGTGATGGTATGGGGGTGTATTAGTGATTGTTGTAGGGTGAAAGTGTGGTAGTCAGCATGTGTGATGGTATGGGGGTGTATTAGTGATTGTTGTAGGGTGAAAGTGTTGTAGTCAGCATGTGTGATGGTATGGGGGTGTATTAGTGATTGTTGTAGGGTGAAAGTGTTGTAGTCAGCATGTGTGATGGTATGGGGGTGTATTAGTGATTGTTGTAGGGTGAAAGTGTTGTAGTCAGCATGTGTGATGGTATGGGGGTGTATTAGTGATTGTTGTAGGGTGAAAGTGTTGTAGTCAGCATGTGTGATGGTATGGGGGTGTATTAGTGATTGTTGTAGGGTGAAAGTGTTGTAGTCAGCATGTGTGATGGTATGGGGGTGTATTAGTGATTGTTGTAGGGTGAAAGTGTTGTAGTCAGCATGTGTGATGGTATGGGGGTGTATTAGTGATTGTTGTAGGGTGAAAGTGTTCTAGTCAGCATGTGTGATGGTATGGGGGTGTATTAGTGATTGTTGTAGGGTGAAAGTGTGGTAGTCAGCATGTGTGATGGTATGGGGGTGTATTAGTGATTGTTGTAGGGTGAAAGTGTTGTAGTCAGCATGTGTGATGGTATGGGGGTGTATTAGTGATTGTTGTAGGGTGAAAGTGTTGTAGTCAGCATGTGTGATGGTATGGGGGTGTATTAGTGATTGTTATAGGGTGAAAGTGTTGTAGTCAGCATGTGTGATGGTATGGGGGTGTATTAGTGATTGTTGTAGGGTGAAAGTGTTGTAGTCAGCATGTGTGATGGTATGGGGGTGTATTAGTGATTGTTGTAGGGTGAAAGTGTTGTAGTCAGCATGTGTGATGGTATGGGGGTGTATTAGTGATTGTTGTAGGGTGAAAGTGTTCTAGTCAGCATGTGTGATGGTATGGGGGTGTATTAGTGATTGTTGTAGGGTGAAAGTGTGGTAGTCAGCATGTGTGATGGTATGGGGGTGTATTAGTGATTGTTGTAGGGTGAAAGTGTTGTAGTCAGCATGTGTGATGGTATGGGGGTGTATTAGTGATTGTTGTAGGGTGAAAGTGTTGTAGTCAGCATGTGTGATGGTATGGGGGTGTATTAGTGATTGTTGTAGGGTGAAAGTGTTGTAGTCAGCATGTGTGATGGTATGGGGGTGTATTAGTGATTGTTGTAGGGTGAAAGTGTTCTAGGCAGCATGTGTGATGGTATGGGGGTGTATTAGTGATTGTTGTGGGGTGAAAGTGTTGTAGTCAGCATGTGTGATGGTATGGGGGTGTATTAGTGATTGTTGTAGGGTGAAAGTGTTGTAGTCAGCATGTGTGACGGTATGGGGGTGTATTAGTGATTGTTGTAGGGTGAAAGTGTTGTAGTCAGCATGTGTGATGGTATGGGGGTGTATTAGTGATTGTTGTAGGGTGAAAGTGTTGTAGTCAGCATGTGTGATGGTATGGGGGTGTATTAGTGATTGTTGTAGGGTGAAAGTGTTCTAGGCAGCATGTGTGATGGTATGGGGGTGTATTAGTGATTGTTGTAGGGTGAAAGTGTTGTAGTCAGCATGTGTGATGGTATGGGGGTGTATTAGTGATTGTTGTAGGGTGAAAGTGTTGTAGTCAGCATGTGTGATGGTATGGGGGTGTATTAGTGATTGTTGTAGGGTGAAAGTGTTCTAGGCAGCATGTGTGATGGTATGGGGGTGTATTAGTGATTGTTGTAGGGTGAAAGTGTTCTAGGCAGCATGTGTGATGGTATGGGGGTGTATTAGTGACCAAGGCATGGCTAACTTAAACATCTGTGAAGGCACCATTCATGCTGAAAGGTACATACAGCTTTGGGAGCAACATATGTTGTCATCCAAGCAACATCTTTTTCATGGACGCCCCTGCTTATTTCAGCAAGACAATGCCAAGCCAGGTGTTACAACAGCGTGGCTTCATATTAAAAGAGTGCGGGTACTAGACTGGCCTGCCTGTAGTCCAGACATTGAAAATGTGTGCAGGCTAAAATACGAGGCAGGAGACTGTTGAACAACTTAAGCTGTACATCAAGCAAGAATGGGAAAGAATTCCACTTCAAAAATGTGTCTCCTCAGTTCCCAAACCTGCACTGAGTGTTGTTCAAAGGAAAGGCCATGTAACACACTGGTAAAAATGCCCCTCTGACAATAAGTTTGTCAGTGTGAAGATGAAATATCTTGTCTTTGCAGTCTATTCAATTGAATATAAGTTGAAAAGGATTTGTTGTATTCTCTTTTTCTTTAGCATTTACACAAGGTGACAACTTCACTGCTTTTGGGCTTTGTACTATTCAACTTAAAACATGTCGTAGAAATAATTTCATTAGTGACTTGAGAAGCACTAGTGTTTGCGAAAAAGAACAACATCAACTCAGAGTAGAAGCTGACAAACACGCACAGAAGAAGTAGACTGGAGTCTCTCCTTAAACCAGGACTTACCCTTGGATCCCTTGGGGGGTTTCAACCCGGGTCAAAGGTCAACAGATTACAAGGGGCTTTATCAGGGACATGTGACTCTTTATCACACCAATGAGCTCGTACCATAAAACAAGCCACACACACACACACACACACACACACACACACACCCAGAGTGAAGGAGCAGATGTTAATACAGCAGCAACACACGCCTGTCAGACAGCGGATGGCGAGGAAGAGGAATAGCTGGGGAAGAATGGCGGGCACCACGCCACACACGGCGTGCATGCACACACACGCCAGCAGCACAGGGCGCCTCCCGTACCTGTAAACACACACACACACACACACACGTTGGCTAAAAAGTGTGTTATTTTTACAGTAACATGATTGTCACCCACACACACACACACACACTTTACCTGTCGGACAGAGGACCGCCCATCAGCGTTCCAAGCAGGAGACCCACCATGAAAGCAGTTTGGCCATAAGACAACAGCTGAGTCCTGCTGCACAGTGACTGACAGAAGACATAAGACAACAGCTGAGTCCTGCTGACATAAGACATAAGACATAAGACAACAGCTGAGTCCTGCTGACATAAGACATAAGACATAAGACAACAGCTGAGTCCTGCTGACATAAGACATAAGACAACAGCTGAGTCCTGCTGACATAAGACATAAGACATAAGACAACAGCTGAGTCCTGGTGCACAGTGACTGACATAAGACATAAGACAACAGCTGAGTCCTGCTGCACAGTGACTGACAGAAGACATAAGACAACAGCTGAGTCCTGCTGACATAAGACATAAGACATAAGACAACAGCTGAGTCCTGCTGACATAAGACATAAGACATAAGACAACAGCTGAGTCCTGGTGCACAGTGACTGACATAAGACATAAGACAACAGCTGAGTCCTGCTGACATAAGACATAAGACATAAGACAACAGCTGAGTCCTGCTGACATAAGACATAAGACATAAGACAACAGCTGAGTCCTGCTGACATAAGACATAAGACAACAGCTGAGTCCTGCTGACATAAGACATAAGACATAAGACAACAGCTGAGTCCTGGTGCACAGTGACTGACATAAGACATAAGACAACAGCTGAGTCCTGCTGCACAGTGACTGACAGAAGACATAAGACAACAGCTGAGTCCTGCTGACATAAGACATAAGACATAAGACAACAGCTGAGTCCTGCTGACATAAGACATAAGACATAAGACAACAGCTGAGTCCTGGTGCACAGTGACTGACATAAGACATAAGACAACAGCTGAGTCCTGCTGACATAAGACATAAGACATAAGACAACAGCTGAGTCCTGCTGCACAGTGACTGACAGAAGACATAAGACAACAGCTGAGTCCTGCTGACATAAGACATAAGACATAAGACAACAGCTGAGTCCTGGTGCACAGTGACTGACATAAGACATAAGACAACAGCTGAGTCCTGCTGACATAAGACATAAGACAACAGCTGAGTCCTGCTGACATAAGACATAAGACAACAGCTGAGTCCTGCTGACAAAAGACATAAGACAACAGCTGAGTCCTGCTGCACAGTGACTGACAGAAGACATAAGACAACAGCTGAGTCCTGCTGACATAAGACATAAGACAACAGCTGAGTCCTGCTGACATAAGACATAAGACAACAGCTGAGTCCTGCTGACATAAGACATAAGACAACAGCTGAGTCCTGCTGACATAAGACATAAGACAACAGCTGAGTCCTGCTGACATAAGACATAAGACAACAGCTGAGTCCTGCTGCACAGTGACTGACAGAAGACATAAAACAACAGCTGAGTCCTGCTGACATAAGACATAAGACAACAGCTGAGTCCTGCTGACATAAGACATAAGACATAAGACAACAGCTGAGTCCTGCTGACATAAGACATAAGACAACAGCTGAGTCTTGCTGACATAAGACATAAGACAACAGCTGAGTCCTGCTGCACAGTGACTGACATAAGACATAAGACAACAGCTGAGTCCTGCTGACATAAGACATAAGACAACAGCTGAGTCCTGCTGACATAAGACATAAGACAACAGCTGAGTCCTGCTGACATAAGACATAAGACATAAGACAACAGCTGAGTCCTGCTGACATAAGACATAAGACAACAGTTGAGTCCTGCTGACATAAGACATAAGACAACAGCTGAGTCCTGCTGACATAAGACATAAGACAACAGCTGAGTCTTGCTGACATAAGACATAAGACAACAGCTGAGTCCTGCTGCACAGTGACTGACATAAGACATAAGACAACAGCTGAGTCCTGCTGACATAAGACATAAGACAACAGCTGAGTCCTGCTGACATAAGACATAAGACAACAGCTGAGTCCTGCTGACATAAGACATAAGACAACAGCTGAGTCCTGCTGACATAAGACATAAGACAACAGCTGAGTCCTGCTGACATAAGACATAAGACAACAGCTGAGTCCTGCTGACATAAGACATAAGACATAAGACAACAGCTGAGTCCTGCTGACATAAGACATAAGACAACAGTTGAGTCCTGCTGACATAAGACATAAGACAACAGCTGAGTCCTGCTGACATAAGACATAAGACAACAGCTGAGTCTTGCTGACATAAGACATAAGACAACAGCTGAGTCCTGCTGCACAGTGACTGACATAAGACATAAGACAACAGCTGAGTCCTGCTGACATAAGACATAAGACAACAGCTGAGTCCTGCTGACATAAGACATAAGACAACAGCTGAGTCCTGCTGACATAAGACATAAGACAACAGCTGAGTCCTGCTGACATAAGACATAAGACAACAGCTGAGTCCTGCTGACATAAGACATAAGACAACAGTTGAGTCCTGCTGACATAAGACATAAGACATAAGACAACAGCTGAGTCCTGCTGACATAAGACATAAGACAACAGCTGAGTCTTGCTGACATAAGACATAAGACAACAGCTGAGTCCTGCTGACATAAGACATAAGACATAAGACAACAGCTGAGTCCTGCTGACATAAGACATAAGACAACAGTTGAGTCCTGCTGACATAAGACATAAGACAACAGCTGAGTCCTGCTGACATAAGACATAAGACAACAGCTGAGTCTTGCTGACATAAGACATAAGACAACAGCTGAGTCCTGCTGCACAGTGACTGACATAAGACATAAGACAACAGCTGAGTCCTGCTGACATAAGACATAAGACAACAGCTGAGTCCTGCTGACATAAGACATAAGACAACAGCTGAGTCCTGCTGACATAAGACATAAGACAACAGCTGAGTCCTGCTGACATAAGACATAAGACAACAGCTGAGTCCTGCTGACATAAGACATAAGACAACAGTTGAGTCCTGCTGACATAAGACATAAGACATAAGACAACAGCTGAGTCCTGCTGACATAAGACATAAGACAACAGCTGAGTCTTGCTGACATAAGACATAAGACAACAGCTGAGTCCTGCTGCACAGTGACTGACATAAGACATAAGACAACAGCTGAGTCCTGCTGACATAAGACATAAGACAACAGCTGAGTCTTGCTGACATAAGACATAAGACAACAGCTGAGTCCTGCTGCACAGTGACTGACATAAGACATAAGACAACAGCTGAGTCCTGCTGACATAAGACATAAGACAACAGCTGAGTCTTGCTGACATAAGACATAAGACAACAGCTGAGTCCTGCTGACATAAGACATAAGACAACAGCTGAGTCCTGCTGACATAAGACATAAGACAACAGCTGAGTCTTGCTGACATAAGACATAAGACAACAGCTGAGTCCTGCTGCACAGTGACTGACATAAGACATAAGACAACAGCTGAGTCCTGCTGACATAAGACATAAGACAACAGCTGAGTCTTGCTGACATAAGACATAAGACAACAGCTGAGTCCTGCTGCACAGTGACTGACATAAGACATAAGACAACAGCTGAGTCCTGCTGACATAAGACATAAGACAACAGCTGAGTTTTGCTGACATAAGACATAAGACATAAGACAACAGCTGAGTCCTGCTGACATAAGACATAAGACAACAGCTGAGTCCTGCTGACATAAGACATAAGACAACAGCTGAGTCCTGCTGACATAAGACATAAGACAACAGCTGAGTCCTGCTGACATAAGACATAAGACAACAGCTGAGTCCTGCTGACATAAGACATAAGACAACAGCTGAGTCCTGCTGACATAAGACATAAGACATAAGACAACAGCTGAGTCCTGCTGACATAAGACATAAGACAACAGTTGAGTCCTGCTGACATAAGACATAAGACAACAGCTGAGTCCTGCTGACATAAGACATAAGACAACAGCTGAGTCTTGCTGACATAAGACATAAGACAACAGCTGAGTCCTGCTGCACAGTGACTGACATAAGACATAAGACAACAGCTGAGTCCTGCTGACATAAGACATAAGACAACAGCTGAGTCCTGCTGACATAAGACATAAGACAACAGCTGAGTCCTGCTGACATAAGACATAAGACAACAGCTGAGTCCTGCTGACATAAGACATAAGACAACAGCTGAGTCCTGCTGACATAAGACATAAGACAACAGTTGAGTCCTGCTGACATAAGACATAAGACATAAGACAACAGCTGAGTCCTGCTGACATAAGACATAAGACAACAGCTGAGTCTTGCTGACATAAGACATAAGACAACAGCTGAGTCCTGCTGCACAGTGACTGACATAAGACATAAGACAACAGCTGAGTCCTGCTGACATAAGACATAAGACAACAGCTGAGTCTTGCTGACATAAGACATAAGACAACAGCTGAGTCCTGCTGCACAGTGACTGACATAAGACATAAGACAACAGCTGAGTCCTGCTGACATAAGACATAAGACAACAGCTGAGTCTTGCTGACATAAGACATAAGACAACAGCTGAGTCCTGCTGACATAAGACATAAGACAACAGCTGAGTCCTGCTGACATAAGACATAAGACAACAGCTGAGTCTTGCTGACATAAGACATAAGACAACAGCTGAGTCCTGCTGCACAGTGACTGACATAAGACATAAGACAACAGCTGAGTCCTGCTGACATAAGACATAAGACAACAGCTGAGTCTTGCTGACATAAGACATAAGACAACAGCTGAGTCCTGCTGCACAGTGACTGACATAAGACATAAGACAACAGCTGAGTCCTGCTGACATAAGACATAAGACAACAGCTGAGTTTTGCTGACATAAGACATAAGACATAAGACAACAGCTGAGTCCTGCTGACATAAGACATAAGACAACAGCTGAGTCCTGCTGACATAAGACATAAGACAACAGCTGAGTCCTGCTGACATAAGACATAAGACAACAGCTGAGTCCTGCTGACATAAGACATAAGACAACAGCTGAGTCCTGCTGACATAAGACATAAGACAACAGCTGAGTCCTGCTGACATAAGACATAAGACAACAGCTGAGTCCTGCTGACATAAGACATAAGACATAAGACAACAGCTGAGTCCTGCTGACATAAGACATAAGACAACAGTTGAGTCCTGCTGACATAAGACATAAGACAACAGCTGAGTCCTGCTGACATAAGACATAAGACAACAGCTGAGTCTTGCTGACATAAGACATAAGACAACAGCTGAGTCCTGCTGCACAGTGACTGACATAAGACATAAGACAACAGCTGAGTCCTGCTGACATAAGACATAAGACAACAGCTGAGTCCTGCTGACATAAGACATAAGACAACAGCTGAGTCCTGCTGACATAAGACATAAGACAACAGCTGAGTCCTGCTGACATAAGACATAAGACAACAGCTGAGTCCTGCTGACATAAGACATAAGACAACAGTTGAGTCCTGCTGACATAAGACATAAGACATAAGACAACAGCTGAGTCCTGCTGACATAAGACATAAGACAACAGCTGAGTCTTGCTGACATAAGACATAAGACAACAGCTGAGTCCTGCTGCACAGTGACTGACATAAGACATAAGACAACAGCTGAGTCCTGCTGAC
This sequence comes from Nerophis ophidion, assembly GCF_033978795.1. Taxonomy (NCBI): domain Eukaryota; kingdom Metazoa; phylum Chordata; class Actinopteri; order Syngnathiformes; family Syngnathidae; genus Nerophis; species Nerophis ophidion. The sequence continues at coordinate 684,447 of NC_084637.1, read as the reverse complement.
ATAAGACATAAGACAACAGCTGAGTCTTGCTGACATAAGACATAAGACAACAGCTGAGTCCTGCTGCACAGTGACTGACATAAGACATAAGACAACAGCTGAGTCCTGCTGACATAAGACATAAGACAACAGCTGAGTCTTGCTGACATAAGACATAAGACAACAGCTGAGTCCTGCTGACATAAGACATAAGACAACAGCTGAGTCCTGCTGACATAAGACATAAGACAACAGCTGAGTCTTGCTGACATAAGACATAAGACAACAGCTGAGTCCTGCTGCACAGTGACTGACATAAGACATAAGACAACAGCTGAGTCCTGCTGACATAAGACATAAGACAACAGCTGAGTCTTGCTGACATAAGACATAAGACAACAGCTGAGTCCTGCTGCACAGTGACTGACATAAGACATAAGACAACAGCTGAGTCCTGCTGACATAAGACATAAGACAACAGCTGAGTTTTGCTGACATAAGACATAAGACATAAGACAACAGCTGAGTCCTGCTGACATAAGACATAAGACAACAGCTGAGTCCTGCTGACATAAGACATAAGACAACAGCTGAGTCCTGCTGACATAAGACATAAGACAACAGCTGAGTCCTGCTGACATAAGACATAAGACAACAGCTGAGTCCTGCTGACATAAGACATAAGACAACAGCTGAGTCCTGCTGACATAAGACATAAGACAACAGCTGAGTCCTGCTGACATAAGACATAAGACATAAGACAACAGCTGAGTCCTGCTGACATAAGACATAAGACAACAGTTGAGTCCTGCTGACATAAGACATAAGACAACAGCTGAGTCCTGCTGACATAAGACATAAGACAACAGCTGAGTCTTGCTGACATAAGACATAAGACAACAGCTGAGTCCTGCTGCACAGTGACTGACATAAGACATAAGACAACAGCTGAGTCCTGCTGACATAAGACATAAGACAACAGCTGAGTCCTGCTGACATAAGACATAAGACAACAGCTGAGTCCTGCTGACATAAGACATAAGACAACAGCTGAGTCCTGCTGACATAAGACATAAGACAACAGCTGAGTCCTGCTGACATAAGACATAAGACAACAGTTGAGTCCTGCTGACATAAGACATAAGACATAAGACAACAGCTGAGTCCTGCTGACATAAGACATAAGACAACAGCTGAGTCTTGCTGACATAAGACATAAGACAACAGCTGAGTCCTGCTGACATAAGACATAAGACAACAGCTGAGTCTTGCTGACATAAGACATAAGACAACAGCTGAGTCTTGCTGACATAAGACATAAGACAACAGCTGAGTCCTGCTGCACAGTGACTGACATAAGACATAAGACAACAGCTGAGTCCTGCTGACATAAGACATAAGACAACAGCTGAGTCTTGCTGACATAAGACATAAGACAACAGCTGAGTCCTGCTGCACAGTGACTGACATAAGACATAAGACAACAGCTGAGTCCTGCTGACATAAGACATAAGACAACAGCTGAGTCTTGCTGACATAAGACATAAGACAACAGCTGAGTCCTGCTGACATAAGACATAAGACAACAGCTGAGTCCTGCTGACATAAGACATAAGACAACAGCTGAGTCTTGCTGACATAAGACATAAGACAACAGCTGAGTCCTGCTGCACAGTGACTGACATAAGACATAAGACAACAGCTGAGTCCTGCTGACATAAGACATAAGACAACAGCTGAGTCTTGCTGACATAAGACATAAGACAACAGCTGAGTCCTGCTGCACAGTGACTGACATAAGACATAAGACAACAGCTGAGTCCTGCTGACATAAGACATAAGACAACAGCTGAGTTTTGCTGACATAAGACATAAGACATAAGACAACAGCTGAGTCCTGCTGACATAAGACATAAGACAACAGCTGAGTCCTGCTGACATAAGACATAAGACAACAGCTGAGTCCTGCTGACATAAGACATAAGACAACAGCTGAGTCCTGCTGACATAAGACATAAGACAACAGCTGAGTCCTGCTGACATAAGACATAAGACAACAGCTGAGTCCTGCTGACATAAGACATAAGACAACAGCTGAGTCCTGCTGACATAAGACATAAGACATAAGACAACAGCTGAGTCCTGCTGACATAAGACATAAGACAACAGTTGAGTCCTGCTGACATAAGACATAAGACAACAGCTGAGTCCTGCTGACATAAGACATAAGACAACAGCTGAGTCTTGCTGACATAAGACATAAGACAACAGCTGAGTCCTGCTGCACAGTGACTGACATAAGACATAAGACAACAGCTGAGTCCTGCTGACATAAGACATAAGACAACAGCTGAGTCCTGCTGACATAAGACATAAGACAACAGCTGAGTCCTGCTGACATAAGACATAAGACAACAGCTGAGTCCTGCTGACATAAGACATAAGACAACAGCTGAGTCCTGCTGACATAAGACATAAGACAACAGTTGAGTCCTGCTGACATAAGACATAAGACATAAGACAACAGCTGAGTCCTGCTGACATAAGACATAAGACAACAGCTGAGTCTTGCTGACATAAGACATAAGACAACAGCTGAGTCCTGCTGCACAGTGACTGACATAAGACATAAGACAACAGCTGAGTCCTGCTGACATAAGACATAAGACAACAGCTGAGTCTTGCTGACATAAGACATAAGACAACAGCTGAGTCCTGCTGCACAGTGACTGACATAAGACATAAGACAACAGCTGAGTCCTGCTGACATAAGACATAAGACAACAGCTGAGTCTTGCTGACATAAGACATAAGACAACAGCTGAGTCCTGCTGACATAAGACATAAGACAACAGCTGAGTCCTGCTGACATAAGACATAAGACAACAGCTGAGTCTTGCTGACATAAGACATAAGACAACAGCTGAGTCCTGCTGACATAAGACATAAGACAACAGCTGAGTCCTGCTGACATAAGACATAAGACAACAGCTGAGTCTTGCTGACATAAGACATAAGACAACAGCTGAGTCCTGCTGCACAGTGACTGACATAAGACATAAGACAACAGCTGAGTCCTGCTGACATAAGACATAAGACAACAGCTGAGTCTTGCTGACATAAGACATAAGACAACAGCTGAGTCCTGCTGACATAAGACATAAGACAACAGCTGAGTCTTGCTGACATAAGACATAAGACAACAGCTGAGTCTTGCTGACATAAGACATAAGACAACAGCTGAGTCCTGCTGCACAGTGACTGACATAAGACATAAGACAACAGCTGAGTCCTGCTGACATAAGACATAAGACAACAGCTGAGTCCTGCTGACATAAGACATAAGACAACAGCTGAGTCCTGCTGACATAAGACATAAGACATAAGACAACAGCTGAGTCCTGCTGACATAAGACATAAGACAACAGCTGAGTCTTGCTGACATAAGACATAAGACAACAGCTGAGTCTTGCTGACATAAGACATAAGACAACAGCTGAGTCCTGCTGCACAGTGACTGACATAAGACATAAGACAACAGCTGAGTCCTGCTGACATAAGACATAAGACAACAGCTGAGTCCTGCTGACATAAGACATAAGACAACAGCTGAGTCCTGCTGACATAAGACATAAGACATAAGACAACAGCTGAGTCCTGCTGACATAAGACATAAGACAACAGCTGAGTCCTGTTGACATAAGACATAAGACAACAGCTGAGTCCTGCTGACATAAGACATAAGACAACAGCTGAGTCCTGCTGACATAAGACATAAGACAACAGCTGAGTCCTGCTGACATAAGACATAAGACAACAGCTGAGTCCTGCTGACATAAGACATAAGACAACAGCTGAGTCCTGCTGACATAAGACATAAGACAACAGCTGAGTCCTGCTGACATAAGACATAAGACAACAGCTGAGTCCTGCTGACATAAGACATAAGACATAAGACAACAGCTGAGTCCTGCTGACATAAGACATAAGACAACAGCTGAGTCCTGTTGACATAAGACATAAGACAACAGCTGAGTCCTGCTGACATAAGACATAAGACAACAGCTGAGTCCTGCTGACATAAGACATAAGACAACAGCTGAGTGCTGCTGACATAAGACATAAGACAACAGCTGAGTCCTGCTGACATAAGACGTAAGACATAAGACAACAGCTGAGTCCTGCTGACATAAGACATGACATGTCAATCTCTCTGAGGCTGATCAAAGTTTGATTGTATTGACTCCGACAGGACTTTTGCTACGTGTCCAGAGGACCAAAAGAGAAGAGTGGAACCTCCCAAGTTCAACACTGGGGCTGCAAAGGGGTGGAAAGTTTTTGTTAAATTTCCAGAAACTTTCCGGAAATTTACCACAGGAAGTTAAGTTCGGGAAGTTTGGAAATCTTGACCACTTTTTGACGATTCCAAGTTGGACAGCGTCCATGGGAATGAATGGAGAATTGCAACAATGATATATATTATTGAGCAGGTTATTGCAACATTGCAACAATGATATATATTATTGAGCACTTGTCTACATCTTTCTGGCATACCTCACCTAGCTCTTTGCTCACTATTTGCAGATGTACACCACCTTCCTGCCTACATTGGGGGGGGGGGTGTCTCCACACATCAGATGGTGTACGTGGCATTATTCTCTTTCTATTGATTCTTGTAAAAGACTATTGCAATGCCACACACAGATATATAAATAGTCAGCTAAACTGTTGGAGTTGTCTTTCAAATTATTTGTCTGATGGACAAATGAAAAGAAATAGGCTAGATGAATAAATGAAGAGTCAATCAGCATGTTAAATCAAACTATAAGCTACATTCTTGTATGACAACAGCACGGCTAGCAGACAATAGAGAATAGAATGGACTTTATTGTCATTATATTTGCATATAATGAGATTAAAGACTCCAATTTAAGGTGCGATAGTGGGAAGAAATGTGGGGTGAAATAAATAACACAAGAGGTAATAAAGGAAAAAATTAATAATTGAAATAAACAGACTACTATTCAATAAAAATAATAAGCAATCCTGTACAATATACAGAACACTATAGAAATACAAAATACTGTACATTATACAGAAGACTATAGAAATACAAAATACTGTACATTATACAGAAGACTATAGAAATACAAAATACTGTACATTATACAGAACACTATAGAAATACAAAATACTGTACAATATACAGAAGACAAGAGTACTGAAGTGATAAATAACAATCATATTGCACAGTAGGTTATTAGTGCATGATATTGTACAGAGTGAATTATTATTATTATAAGTTAGAGTTCAACATGGTGACAGCTTTGGGAAAGAAGCTGTGTCTGAGCCTGTTTGTTCTGGCTCTGATGCACCTGTAGCACCTGATGCACCTGTAGCACCTGATGCACCTGTAGCACCTGATACACCTGTAGCGCCTGCCTGATGGTAGCAAGTCCAACAGGTGGAAGCCAGGGTGTGTGCTGTCTTTGGTGATGGTTTTGCTTTCTTGAGGCAGCGGGAGTTGTGTAAATCCTTCAGGGAGGGCAGGGGACAGCCGATGATTTTTTGTGCAGACTTTATGACCCTCTGAATCGCCTGTTTGTCTGCTTCAGTGCAGCTGGCGTACCACACTGTTATGCAGTACGTCAGCAGGCTTGTTTGTCTGCTGCAGTGCAGCTAGCGTACCACACTGTTATGCAGTACGTCAGCAGGCTTGTTTGTCTGCTTCAGTGCAGCTGGCGTACCGCACTGTTATGCAGTACGTCAGCAGGCTTGTTTGTCTGCTGCAGTGCAGCTAGCGTACCACACTGTTATGCAGTACGTCAGCAGGCTTGTTTGTCTGCTTCAGTGCAGCTGGCGTACCGCACTGTTATGCAGTACGTCAGCAGGCTTGTTTGTCTGCTTCAGTGTAGCTGGCGTACCGCACTGTTATGCAGTACGTCAGCAGGCTTGTTTGTCTGCTTCAGTGCAGCTGGCGTACCACACTGTTATGCAGTACGTCAGCAGGCTTGTTTGTCTGCTTCAGTGCAGCTGGCGTACCGCACTGTTATGCAGTACGTCAGCAGGCTTGTTTGTCTGCTTCAGTGCAGCTGGCGTACCGCACTGTTATGCAGTACGTCAGCAGGCTTGTTTGTCTGCTTCAGTGCAGCTGGCGTACCACACTGTTATGCAGTACGTCAGCAGGCTTGTTTGTCTGCTTCAGTGCGGCTGGCGTACCACACTGTTATGCAGTACGTCAGCAGGCTTGTTTGTCTGCTTCAGTGCAGCTGGCGTACCACACTGTTATGCAGTACGTCAGCAGGCTTGTTTGTCTGCTTCAGTGCAGCTGGCGTACCACACTGTTATGCAGTACGTCAGCAGGCTTGTTTGTCGGCTTCAGTGCAGCTGGCGTACCACACTGTTATGCAGTACGTCAGCAGGCTTGTTTGTCTGCTTCAGTGCAGCTGGCGTACCACACTGTTATGCAGTACGTCAGTAGGCTCTCAACAGCCGAGCGATAGAAGGTCACCATCAGCTGTCTCTCCAGTCTGTTCTCCCGCAGCACCCTCAGGAAGTGGAGTCTCCGCTGGGCCTTCCGGACGACCGCAGTTGTATTTTGGGTCCAGGACAGGTCAGCAGATACGAGGGTGCTGAGGAACTTGAAGGAGTTGACTCTCTCCACCTCCTCGCCGTTGTTGTAGAGGGGGACGGGGTCTGCAGTGTTTTTCCTGAAGTCAAAGATGAGTCCCTTGGTTTTTGTGGTGTTCAGTGCCAAATTATTCACTGAAGACCATGCTGATAGTTTCAGGACCTCATGTATGCAGACTCATCCCCCCTGTAATGGGACCCACCACCGTTGTGTCATCTGCCAACTTGATGATGGTGTTCTCCGAGTGGGTTGGACTACAGTCATGGGTGTAGAGGGAATACAGCAAAGGGCTGAGCACACAACCCTGTGGGGAGCCCATGCTGAGTGTGTGGGGGGAGGAGAGATGGGGGACAGGTTTTACTGTCTGAGGTCGGTTGGTCAGGAAGTCCTTAATCCAAAGACAGGTGGGTGAGGGGAGGCCTAAGTCCAGTAGTTTGGTGACCAGGATGTCTGGAATGATGGTATTGAAGGCGGAGCTATAGTCAATGAAAAGCACCCTGACATAGCTCCCCCGGTGTTCCAGGTGGCTCAGTGTGGAGTGGAGAGCCATGGATATGACGTCATCCGTGGATCTGTTTGCCCGGTAGGCAAACTGCTGTGGGTCTGGGGGGGTGGGGGGGTTTGATGTGGTGGAGGACCAGCCTCTTGAAGCACTTCATGATGACAGGTGTGAGTGCTACTGGGGGACAGAAGGCAGAGGAAACTACACCTTTTCATTTACTATTTGCTACTTGAACCTTACACATCACAAAAAAGCTCAATTCAGATCGCTAACGAGAAAATTAGCATCACGGCTAACGGAGAAATATTTTGGGTTCATTATGAGACTGTGGTATTACATAAAGCTAGCTAGCTAGAGATATTGGCCCCAAAATCATGTAACAAGTACAGGAACAGCTAGTCTGCTGGAGTAGTCTACAGTCATACAGTAACATTAAGCAATTACACATCTATTACACTTCAATATTATACATCAAATATATTGACCCCAGTAATATCATCAACTCTTAGCTGACTGGATGAAGTCTTTGGGCTCAAATACTAGTGTGGCCTCCATAGTCCTGCTGTAGTGTGTAGCATGCTAGCAACTATCCCAGCATGTTTGATTGATTGATTGATTGATACTTTTATTAGTAGATTGCACAGTACAGTACATATTCCGTACAATTGACCACTAAATGGTAACACCCGAATAAGTTTTTCAACTTGTTTAAGTCGGGGTCCACGTTAATCAATTCATGGTATGTGATGGAGGAATGCACAGTGCAGGGTTGAAATGCTACTGAATTTGCATGAAATCAGGTTGTTTTAGCTAATAGTCATGCTGCAAGATCTAGCATGTTGCATTCAATGTTCACTCCCATTCATTTCCCATTAATTCCCGTTAATTCCTATGAAAAGTTTCCAACTTTGAATATTCCCGGAATTTTGCAACCCTACTCAACACACCCTGTTTCATGATGCTGGCTAGTTTCATTAGTTTAAAAAGAAATAAATAAACATGGGAAATCAGGTCAAGCAAAGTGTATCCTCACATTTGTACAAATACCCTTTGTAGGTGAGGTTTTCATACATCAAAAATATGTCAATCATAAAATGTGTGTATGTCATTGACACAAAACATGTTATGGCTAACATTGCACTGAGTGGACCGACCAGCTCCCTTGTCCTGGCTATCACAAGTAGACACAAAACTTAAACGGCAAAGAACGTTTCGCATGTCATCATTAGAAAAAAAGTTTGCAATGACTTTCAGCTATTGATGTTCCACCTGGAGTTGGGTAATGACTGCATGACACCACACACACCTGGAGTTGGGTAATGACTGCATGACACCACACACACCTGGAGTTGGGTAATGACTGCATGACACCACACACACCTGGAGTTGGGTAATGACTGCATGACACCACACACACCTGGAGTTGGGTAATGACTGCATGACACCACACACACCTGGAGTTGGGTAATGACTGCATGACACCACACACACCTGGAGTTGGGTAATGACTGCATGACACCACACACACCTGGAGTTGGGTAATGACTGCATGACACCACACACACCTGGAGTTGGGTAATGACTGCATGACACCACACACACCTGGAGTTGGGTAATGACTGCATGACACCACACACACCTGGAGTTGGGTAATGACTGCATGACACCACACACACCGCATAGTCCTCTCAAACAAACAGTATAGCATCCATGCTAACATTTGAGACACACACAATAAGGTTGAAGTTGGACAAAACGTGTTTTGTTGACTTTTGAAATGTCTCCAGTAAACGTCCACCACGCCAGTAGAGAAGCATGATCCAGTAACACAATCAAGTATTAGACAAAGTGTGTATGATTTATTTCCTGTCACAACCACGTCGGAGATGATTTACTCACCTTTTGCTCAAAACTGTTGGTCATCCAATCAGATTCTTCCTCTAAAAGTTCTGCTTGGTTACCCTCCGCCCTTTTCCCGGCGAGTGTTTGTGCGTCGTGTGTAAGGTTGCCATGGTGACAGTTAGTCTTGACCACCGCCGTGGTGAAAATGTCCAGAAAGAAGAGGAAAGAGTTAAAAAAGAAGATGAGCGACAGACGCCAGAAGACGGACAGCTGAAACGGAGACATGGCGAGCAGCGTCCCTCCTTCAGTTTGGACACAGGAGCGCTTCAGGAGCCTCGTGGGACGTGACCGCCTCAGCTGGGGGGGTCTGTCATCTGGACATTTGCTCCTTAAAGCTTCTTTGCAAAATCTAGACTTTGCCTTGACCTTCGCCCTCTTTTCCTTATAAAGAGAGGAGGAGGAGACTCACTGCTGGCTTCATTTGCAAGTTCAGCAACACCTTCTCCCACCCCTGGCACGTGTCCAGGTAGACCCCTAGTGGTGCTCACGTGTCCAGGTACACCCCTAGTGGTGCTCACGTGTCCAGGTAGACCCCTAGTGGTGCTCACGTGTCCAGGTAGACCCCTAGTGGTGCTCACGTGTCCAGGTAGACCCCTAGTGGTGCTCACGTGTCCAGGTAGACCCCTAGTGGTGCTCACGTGTCCAGGTAGACCCCTAGTGGTGCTCACGTGTCCAGGTACACCCCTAGTGGGGCTCACGTGTCCAGGTAGACCCCTAGTGGTGCTCACGTGTCCAGGTAGACCCCTAGTGGTGCTCACGTGTCCAGGTAGACCCCTAGTGGTGCTCACGTGTCCAGGTAGACCCCTAGTGGTGCTCACGTGTCCAGGTAGACCCCTAGTGGTGCTCACGTGTCCAGGTAGACCCCTAGTGGTGCTCACGTGTCCAGGTAGACCCCTAGTGGTGCTCACGTGTCCAGGTAGACCCCTAGTGGTGCTCACGTGTCCAGGTAGACCCCTAGTGGTGCTCACGTGTCCAGGTACACCCCTAGTGGTGCTCACGTGTCCAGGTAGACCCCTAGTGGTGCTCACGTGTCCAGGTAGACCCCTAGTGGTGCTCACGTGTCCAGGTAGACCCCTAGTGGTGCTCACGTGTCCAGGTAGACCCCTAGTGGTGCTCACGTGTCCAGGTAGACCCCTAGTGGTGCTCACGTGTCCAGGTAGACCCCTAGTGGTGCTCACGTGTCCAGGTAGACCCCTAGTGGTGCTCACGTGTCCAGGTAGACCCCTAGTGGTGCTCACGTGTCCAGGTACACCCCTAGTGGTGCTCACGTGTCCAGGTAGACCCCTAGTGGTGCTCACGTGTCCAGGTAGACCCCTAGTGGTGCTCACGTGTCCAGGTAGACCCCTAGTGGTGCTCACGTGTCCAGGTAGACCCCTAGTGGTGCTCACGTGTCCAGGTAGACCCCTAGTGGTGCTCACGTGTCCAGGTAGACCCCTAGTGGTGCTCACGTGTCCAGGTAGACCCCTAGTGGTGCTCACGTGTCCAGGTACACCCCTAGTGGTGCTCACGTGTCCAGGTAGACCCCTAGTGGTGCTCACGTGTCCAGGTAGACCCCTAGTGGTGCTCACGTGTCCAGGTAGACCCCTAGTGGTGCTCACGTGTCCAGGTAGACCCCTAGTGGTGCTCACGTGTCCAGGTAGACCCCTAGTGGTGCTCACGTGTCCAGGTAGACCCCTAGTGGTGCTCACGTGTCCAGGTAGACCCCTAGTGGTGCTCACGTGTCCAGGTAGACCCCTAGTGGTGCTCACGTGTCCAGGTAGACCCCTAGTGGTGCTCACGTGTCCAGGTAGACCCCTAGTGGTGCTCACGTGTCCAGGTAGACCCCTAGTGGTGCTCACGTGTCCAGGTAGACCCCTAGTGGTGCTCACGTGTCCAGGTAGACCCCTAGTGGTGCTCACGTGTCCAGGTAGACCCCTAGTGGTGCTCACGTGTCCAGGTAGACCCCTAGTGGTGCTCACGTGTCCAGGTAGACCCCTAGTGGTGCTCATGTACGCTTGGTTTTGTCTTTTCGTAATGTGTCTAGGGCCAAAGTCTAAGGGCCACGGGCCCCAGATGGCCCCTGTGCTCCACTTTGAGCACCCAGCTGTGGAAACAAAGTGTTTATGGCCACTGAAGTCGGCGTAATTGTTCCTCCTGTGGTCACATGTGGGACACGTATCAGCTTACATCAGGACCAGAAATAGTCAAAAGTAAAATAAATTAGCAGCAGGCGGCTTTTGACTTTGTGATGAGGAGAAACAAATAGGGAAGTCCTTTTTGATCCTCCTAGTTCTATCATCTCTGACTGCCTGTGCATGTTTACTCCTGGATAGAAGTCAGCACAATATTCATATTTGTGAGCAGTATTCACACTCTCTAATATTTGTGAGCAGTATTCACACGCTCTAATATTTGTGAGCAGTATTCACACGCTCTAATATTTGTGAGCAGTATTCACACGCTCTAATATTTGTGAGCAGTATTCACACGCTCTAATATTTGTGAGCAGTATTCACACTCTCTAATATTTGTGAGCAGTATTCACACGCTCTAATATTTGTGAGCAGTATTCACACACTCTAATATTTGTGAGCAGTATTCACACGCTCTAATATTTGTGAGCAGTATTCACACGCTCTAATATTTGTGAGCAGTATTCACACACTCTAATATTTGTGAGCAGTATTCACACGCTCTAATATTTGTGAGCAGTATTCACACTCTCTAATATTTGTGAGCAGTATTCACACGCTCTAATATTTGTGAGCAGTATTCACACACTCTAATATTTGTGAGCAGTATTCACACGCTCTAATATTTGTGAGCAGTATTCACACGCTCTAATATTTGTGAGCAGTATTCACACACTCTAATATTTGTGAGCAGTATTCACACGCTCTAATATTTGTGAGCTGTATTCACACGCTCTAATATTTGTGAGCAGTATTCACACGCTCTAATATTTGTGAGCAGTATTCACACGCTCTAATATTTGTGAGCAGTATTCACACGCTCTAATATTTGTGAGCAGTATTCACACGCTCTAATATTTGTGAGCAGTATTCACACGCTCTAATATTTGTGAGCAGTATTCACACTCTCTAATATTTGTGAGCAGTATTCACACGCTCTAATATTTGTGAGCAGTATTCACACGCTCTAATATTTGTGAGCAGTATTCACACGCTCTAATATTTGTGAGCAGTATTCACACGCTCTAATATTTGTGAGCAGTATTCACACGCTCTAATATTTGTGAGCAGTATTCACACTCTCTAATATTTGTGAGCAGTATTCACACGCTCTAATATTTGTGAGCAGTATTCACACGCTCTAATATTTGTGAGCAGTATTCACACGCTCTAATATTTGTGAGCAGTATTCACACGCTCTAATATTTGTGAGCAGTATTCACACGCTCTAATATTTGTGAGCAGTATTCACACTCTCTAATATTTGTGAGCAGTATTCACACGCTCTAATATTTGTGAGCAGTATTCACACGCTCTAATATTTGTGAGCAGTATTCACACGCTCTAATATTTGTGAGCAGTATTCACACGCTCTAATATTTGTGAGCAGTATTCACACGCTCTAATATTTGTGAGCAGTATTCACACGCTCTAATATTTGTGAGCAGTATTCACACGCTCTAATATTTGTGAGCAGTATTCACACGCTCTAATATTTGTGAGCAGTATTCACACACTCTAATATTTGTGAGCAGTATTCACACGCTCTAATATTTGTGAGCTGTATTCACACGCTCTAATATTTGTGAGCAGTATTCACACGCTCTAATATTTGTGAGCAGTATTCACACGCTCTAATATTTGTGAGCAGTATTCACACGCTCTAATATTTGTGAGCAGTATTCACACGCTCTAATATTTGTGAGCAGTATTCACACGCTCTAATATTTGTGAGCAGTATTCACACGCTCTAATATTTGTGAGCAGTATTCACACGCTCTAATATTTGTGAGCAGTATTCACACGCTCTAATATTTGTGAGCAGTATTCACACGCTCTAATATTTGTGAGCAGTATTCACACGCTCTAATATTTGTGAGCAGTATTCACACGCTCTAATATTTGTGAGCAGTATTCACACGCTCTAATATTTGTGAGCAGTATTCACACGCTCTAATATTTGTGAGCAGTATTCACACGCTCTAATATTTGTGAGCAGTATTCACACGCTCTAATATTTGTGAGCAGTATTCACACGCTCTAATATTTGTGAGCAGTATTCACACGCTCTAATATTTGTGAGCAGTATTCACACGCTCTAATATTTGTGAGCAGTATTCACACGCTCTAATATTTGTGAGCAGTATTCACACGCTCTAATATTTGTGAGCAGTATTCACACGCTCTAATATTTGTGAGCAGTATTCACACGCTCTAATATTTGTGAGCAGTATTCACACTCTCTAATATTTGTGAGCAGTATTCACACGCTCTAATATTTGTGAGCAGTATTCACACGCTCTAATATTTGTGAGCAGTATTCACACGCTCTAATATTTGTGAGCAGTATTCACACGCTCTAATATTTGTGAGCAGTATTCACACGCTCTAATATTTGTGAGCAGTATTCACACGCTCTAATATTTGTGAGCAGTATTCACACGCTCTAATATTTGTGAGCAGTATTCACACGCTCTAATATTTGTGAGCAGTATTCACACACTCTAATATTTGTGAGCAGTATTCACACGCTCTAATATTTGTGAGCAGTATTCACACGCTCTAATATTTGTGAGCAGTATTCACACGCTCTAATATTTGTGAGCAGTATTCACACGCTCTAATATTTGTGAGCAGTATTCACACGCTCTAATATTTGTGAGCAGTATTCACACGCTCTAATATTTGTGAGCAGTATTCACACGCTCTAATATTTGTGAGCAGTATTCACACGCTCTAATATTTGTGAGCAGTATTCACACGCTCTAATATTTGTGAGCAGTATTCACACGCTCTAATATTTGTGAGCAGTATTCACACGCTCTAATATTTGTGAGCAGTATTCACACGCTCTAATATTTGTGAGCAGTATTCACACGCTCTAATATTTGGAGCAGTATTCACACGCTCTAATATTTGTGAGCAGTATTCACACGCTCTAATATTTGTGAGCAGTATTCACACGCTCTAATATTTGTGAGCAGTATTCACACGCTCTAATATTTGTGAGCAGTATTCACACGCTCTAATATTTGTGAGCAGTATTCACACGCTCTAATATTTGTGAGCAGTATTCACACGCTCTAATATTTGTGAGCAGTATTCACACGCTCTAATATTTGTGAGCAGTATTCACACGCTCTAATATTTGTGAGCAGTATTCACACGCTCTAATATTTGTGAGCAGTATTCACACGCTCTAATATTTGTGAGCAGTATTCACACGCTCTAATATTTGGTTTGTTGCAGGCGAGCCATGAGGACTAAAATCCTTAGCATTTCCAGGAAGTTCCCACATATTAATGACAAAAACAATAATGTTGATTTATTCAGAAGTGTCATTAAATAGTTTTGTTTCTAACTAACACCTAGCATGTGAGCTAACAATAGCATGATAAAAGTCAGCATGTTTCCCATACAAAGTGTTAGGACTCAAAGGAGCGGAAAAAGAATAAAAAGTGTAAAATGAGATGAAAAAGTTGGCAAACTTAAGTTTCCTATTCTATTCAATGAAACTTAAGAAAGAAAAGCCGACAACATCCTCCTTGTGGTGTCTCTTTAAGAAGATGCCATGACGAAGCTTATCATGTAATGGATGACTGAGTTCCAACTCTACTGTACTTGGCTTTTATTGGTCTGCAGGTGCGTCACAAGCTCCGCCCACAACGACATGAGCGCGTGATCCCTCAGGCTGGAAAGGAAAACATTGAAGGTTGTATTTACTGAGTTCTATTGACACTGTGTACTTCAGTTGCGGGACACTCCAAAATGAGTTGGACTGACTCAGGCCTATTACCACCCTGGTAGCCTCATGCAGACCCGGAGGAGGACTACTTTTGGATGATCTTCAATGAAGCACATTCAAGTAGGAGCCTCTTTTTCCAATGTTTTGTTGTGTGGAAAACACACAGCAGTCTTTTCCCAGATTCTTCTTCTAATCCTGCATTTGTGCTGAAGTCCACAGGAGTCCACACAGAGTCTGCCTCAAAGTCTTCAAACTCTGCCAACCATGGGAACAAAAGAGAAAACCTCCAAGGAAGTTTATTTTTCTGTCCTGCCAGATAAATATCAACCTTTGATCGAGGATGAAGGGATGGAGGAAAGACCCGAAGAAAGGTTGAGAAGGAAGGAGGAGAGGAAGAAGAGGAGGAAGAAGTACAGGAGGGTAAGAGAAAGTCACCTCTTTAACAAATAGGGCTGCCGATAAATCACACATTTCATCTAACCCTCAATATTATTACAGTATTAGCAAACAATGTTACTTTATTTACAACTCGACTATCTGAAACAAGTCAGTAGCTTTGCGGCAGAAGCAAAATGGAGCCGCGTGATTGGGTGATCAATACTGGACTTCATCTTCTTCTTCTTCTTCTTCTTCTTCTTCTTCATCTTCTTCTTCTTCTTCTTCTTCTTCTTTGTTGGAAGGGAATAAATAAATGATAGATAGAAAGAATTAAGTAAATTACTGTTGGCCAATGCATGCACCTTTTATTTGTGGAAAGTGCAACACTTCAGGTGGAATAAACCAGAGGAAACATTATCTGCTCTCTTCTTCAACATTCAAGGAATGTACATAATAGTTACAGTAACCAACCTTCTAACAGTAATAATGATGATCATGGAATGTACATAATAGTTACAGTAACCAACCTTCTAACAGTAATAATGATGATCATGGAATGTACATAATAGTTACAGTAACCAACCTTCTAACAGTAATAATGATGATCATGGAATGTACATAATAGTTACAGTAACCAACATTGTAACAGTAATAATGATGATCATGGAATGTACATAATAGTTACAGTAACCAACATTGTAACAGTAATAATGATGATCATGGAATGTACATAATAGTTACAGTAACCAACATTGTAACAGTAATAATGATGATCATGGAATGTACATAATAGTTACAGTAACCAACCTTCTAACAGTAATAATGATGATCATGGAATGTACATAATAGTTACAGTAACCAACCTTCTAACAGTAATAATGATGATCATGGAATGTACATAATAGTTACAGTAACCAACCTTCTAACAGTAATAATGATGATCATGGAATGTACATAATAGTTACAGTAACCAACATTGTAACAGTAATAATGATGATCATGGAATGTACATAATAGTTACAGTAACCAACATTGTAACAGTAATAATGATGATCATGGAATGTACATAATAGTTACAGTAACCAACATTGTAACAGTAATAATGATGATCATGGAATGTACATAATAGTTACAGTAACCAACCTTCTAACAGTAATAATGATGATCATGGAATGTACATAATAGTTACAGTAACCAACCTTCTAACAGTAATAATGATGATCATGGAATGTACATAATAGTTACAGTAACCAACCTTCTAACAGTAATAATGATGATCATGGAATGTACATAATAGTTACAGTAACCAACATTGTAACAGTAATAATGATGATCATGGAATGTACATAATAGTTACAGTAACCAACCTTCTAACAGTAATAATGATGATCATGGAATGTACATAATAGTTACAGTAACCAACCTTCTAACAGTAATAATGATGATCATGGAATGTACATAATAGTTACAGTAACCAACATTGTAACAGTAATAATGATGATCATGGAATGTACAATAAAGTTACAGTAACCAACATTGTAACAGTAATAATGATGATCATGGAATGTACATAATAGTTACAGTAACCAACATTGTAACAGTAATAATGATGATCATGGAATGTACATAATAGTTACAGTAACCAACCTTCTAACAGTAATAATGATGATCATGGAATGTACATAATAGTTACAGTAACCAACCTTCTAACAGTAATAATGATGATCATGGAATGTACATAATAGTTACAGTAACCAACATTGTAACAGTAATAATGATGATCATGGAATGTACATAATAGTTACAGTAACCAACATTGTAACAGTAATAATGATGATCATGGAATGTACATAATAGTTACAGTAACCAACATTGTAACAGTAATAATGATGATCATGGAATGTACATAATAGTTACAGTAACCAACATTGTAACAGTAATAATGATGATCATGGAATGTACATAATAGTTACAGTAACCAACATTGTAACAGTAATAATGATGATCATGGAATGTACATAATAGTTACAGTAACCAACATTGTAACAGTAATAATGATGATCATGGAATGTACAATAAAGTTACAGTAACCAACATTGTAACAGTAATAATGATGATCATGGAATGTACATAATAGTTACAGTAACCAACATTGTAACAGTAATAATGATGATCATGGAATGTACATAATAGTTACAGTAACCAACATTGTAACAGTAATAATGATGATCATGGAATGTACATAATAGTTACAGTAACCAACATTGTAACAGTAATAATGATGATCATGGAATGTACATAATAGTTACAGTAACCAACATTGTAACAGTAATAATGATGATCATGGAATGTACATAATAGTTACAGTAACCAACCTTCTAACAGTAATAATGATGATCATGGAATGTACATAATAGTTACAGTAACCAACCTTCTAACAGTAATAATGATGATCATGGAATGTACAATAAAGTTACAGTAACCAACATTGTAACAGTAATAATGATGATCATGGAATGTACATAATAGTTACAGTAACCAACATTGTAACAGTAATAATGATGATCATGGAATGTACATAATAGTTACAGTAACCAACCTTCTAACAGTAATAATGATGATCATGGAATGTACATAATAGTTACAGTAAACAACATTGTAACAGTAATAATGATGATCATGGAATGTACATAATAGTTGCAGTAACCAACATTGTAACAGTAATAATGATGATCATGGAATGTACATAATAGTTACAGTAGCCAACCTTCTAACAGTAATAATGATGATCATGGAATGTACATAATAGTTACAGTAACCAACATTGTAACAGTAATAATGATGATCATGGAATGTACATAATAGTTACAGTAACCAACCTTCTAACAGTAATAATGATGATCATGGAATGTACATAATAGTTACAGTAACCAACCTTCTAACAGTAATAATGATGATCATGGAATGTACATAATAGTTACAGTAACCAACCTTCTAACAGTAATAATGATGATCATGGAATGTACATAATAGTTACAGTAACCAACATTGTAACAGTAATAATGATGATCATGGAATGTACATAATAGTTACAGTAACCAACCTTCTAACAGTAATAATGATGATCATGGAATGTACATAATAGTTACAGTAACCAACATTGTAACAGTAATAATGATGATCATGGAATGTACAATAAAGTTACAGTAACCAACCTTCTAACAGTAATAATGATGATCATGGAATGAACATAATAGTTACAGTAACCAACCTTCTAACAGTAATAATGATGATCATGGAATGTACATAATAGTTACAGTAACCAACATTGTAACAGTAATAATGATGATCATGGAATGTACATAATAGTTACAGTAACCAACATTGTAACAGTAATAATGATGATCATGGAATGTACATAATAGTTACAGTAACCAACATTGTAACAGTAATAATGATGATCATGGAATGTACATAATAGTTACAGTAACCAACATTGTAACAGTAATAATGATGATCATGGAATGTACATAATAGTTACAGTAACCAACATTTTAACAGTAATAATGATGATCATGGAATGTACATAATAGTTACAGTAACCAGCATTGTAACAGTAATAATGATGATCATGGAATGTACATAATAGTTACAGTAAACAACATTGTAACAGTAATAATGATGATCATGGAATGTACATAATAGTTACAGTAACCAACATTGTAACAGTAATAATGATGATCATGGAATGTACATAATAGTTACAGTAACCAACATTGTAACAGTAATAATGATGATCATGGAATGTACATAATAGTTACAGTAACCAACATTGTAACAGTAATAATGATGATCATGGAATGTACATAATAGTTACAGTAACCAACATTGTAACAGTAATAATGATGATCATGGAATGTACATAATAGTTACAGTAACCAGCATTGTAACAGTAATAATGATGATCATGGAATGTACATAATAGTTACAGTAACCAACATTGTAACAGTAATAATGATGATCATGGAATGTACATAATAGTTACAGTAACCAACCTTCTAACAGTAATAATGATGATCATGGAATGTACATAATAGTTACAGTAACCAACATTGTAACAGTAATAATGATGATCATGGAATGTACATAATAGTTACAGTAACCAACATTGTAACAGTAATAATGATGATCATGGAATGTACATAATAGTTACAGTAACCAACCTTCTAACAGTAATAATGATGATCATGGAATGTACATAATAGTTACAGTAACCAACATTGTAACAGTAATAATAATGATCATGGAATGTACATAATAGTTACAGTAACCAACCTTCTAACAGTAATAATGATGATCATGGAATGTACATAATAGTTACAGTAACCAACATTGTAACAGTAATAATGATGATCATGGAATGTACATAATAGTTACAGTAACCAACATTGTAACAGTAATAATGATGATCATGGAATGTACATAATAGTTACAGTAACCAACATTGTAACAGTAATAATGATGATCATGGAATGTACATAATAGTTACAGTAACCAACCTTCTAACAGTAATAATGATGATCATGGAATGTACATAATAGTTACAGTAACCAACCTTCTAACAGTAATAATGATGATCATGGAATGTACATAATAGTTACAGTAACCAACCTTCTAACAGTAATAATGATGATCATGGAATGTACATAATAGTTACAGTAACCAACATTGTAACAGTAATAATAATGATCATGGAATGTACATAATAGTTACAGTAACCAACCTTCTAACAGTAATAATGATGATCATGGAATGTACATAATAGTTACAGTAACCAACATTGTAACAGTAATAATGATGATCATGGAATGTACATAATAGTTACAGTAACCAACATTGTAACAGTAATAATGATGATCATGGAATGTACATAATAGTTACAGTAACCAACCTTCTAACAGTAATAATGATGATCATGGAATGTACATAATAGTTACAGTAACCAACATTGTAACAGTAATAATGATGATCATGGAATGTACATAATAGTTACAGTAACCAACATTGTAACAGTAATAATGATGATCATGGAATGTACATAATAGTTACAGTAACCAACATTGTAACAGTAATAATGATGATCATGGAATGTACATAATAGTTACAGTAACCAACCTTCTAACAGTAATAATGATGATCATGGAATGTACATAATAGTTACAGTAACCAACCTTCTAACAGTAATAATGATGATCATGGAATGTACATAATAGTTACAGTAACCAACATTGTAACAGTAATAATGATGATCATGGAATGTACATAATAGTTACAGTAACCAACCTTCTAACAGTAATAATGATGATCATGGAATGTACATAATAGTTACAGTAACCAACCTTCTAACAGTAATAATGATGATCATGGAATGTACATAATAGTTACAGTAACCAACATTGTAACAGTAATAATAATGATCATGGAATGTACATAATAGTTACAGTAACCAACCTTCTAACAGTAATAATGATGATCATGGAATGTACATAATAGTTACAGTAACCAACATTGTAACAGTAATAATGATGATCATGGAATGTACATAATAGTTACAGTAACCAACCTTCTAACAGTAATAATGATGATCATGGAATGTACATAATAGTTACAGTAACCAACATTGTAACAGTAATAATGATGATCATGGAATGTACATAATAGTTACAGTAACCAACCTTCTAACAGTAATAATGATGATCATGGAATGTACATAATAGTTACAGTAACCAACATTGCAACAGTAATAATGATGATCATGGAATGTACATAATAGTTACAGTAACCAACCTTCTAACAGTAATAATGATGATCATGGAATGTACATAATAGTTACAGTAACCAACCTTCTAACAGTAATAATGATGATCATGGAATGTACATAATAGTTACAGTAACCAACCTTCTAACAGTAATAATGATGATCATGGAATGTACATAATAGTTACAGTAACCAACCTTCTAACAGTAATAATGATGATCATGGAATGTACATAATAGTTACAGTAACCAACCTTCTAACAGTAATAATGATGATCATGGAATGTACATAATAGTTACAGTAACCAACATTGTAACAGTAATAATGATGATCATGGAATGTACATAATAGTTACAGTAACCAACATTGTAACAGTAATAATGATGATCATGGAATGTACATAATAGTTACAGTAACCAACCTTCTAACAGTAATAATGATGATCATGGAATGTACATAATAGTTACAGTAACCAACCTTCTAACAGTAATAATGATGATCATGGAATGTACATAATAGTTACAGTAACCAACCTTCTAACAGTAATAATGATGATCATGGAATGTACATAATAGTTACAGTAACCAACATTGTAACAGTAATAATGATGATCATGGAATGTACATAATAGTTACAGTAACCAACATTGTAACAGTAATAATGATGATCATGGAATAAATCTGTTCCAGAAAAGGCTTGACAGAGAAGTGAGAACTTTATGATAATGTCTTGTCACGTTTGTTTTGACCTCACTCAGCCACCGTATGTATCAGACATTCTCATTTTGATGACTGATGGTGACTTGACTAACATTCAACATCCTTGTCATAAAGTTCATATAAAGTCTGCTGTTATTAAATACATTGTTTTCCTATTTCTAATATTGATTAAATCCATTGATTCCCTTTAAAAATATAAGGTGCACTTAAAATCATTTCATTTTTTCAAACATGGACTGTGCGCCTTATAATCAGGTGCACCTAATGTACGGCATAATTCAGGTTGTGCTTACCTACTTTGAAGCAATTTGGTGTAATGATCAGTGTGACCAGTAGATGGCAGTCACACATAAGAGATACATGTAGACTGCAATATGATGGCAGTAAACAACACCAATATTTTATATGTTCCATTGAAAATATAGAACATTACACACGGCACTCAAAAATCTATCAAAATGTTTTAGTAGAACTTTGGTAAGCTATGAAGCCACACCCCTTGATGGATTGTACTGTGCTTCAACATATTATGCTGTGTGTGTGTAAGGTAAAACATATTAACTGCTGTTTTCTTTCACAATATTATGCAAAAGCAACATTTCTTACTTTCTGGTACCTGCTGATCTGTATTTGGGATCTGCTAAAGTCCTGAACATTTGTATGTATCCGCCTTTGTAGTCAGTGACGACAACGTAGTCGATAAGCTTCTTCTTTTTCTCTATCTTCTTGTTATGTGACATTCATCCTCCACTCTTGCCATTTCTAATATAAAGTGGTGTCAAGTTCTTACTTCTATCTGTCAGTAAACTCACCATGAGAGCACTAGAACATACCGGTGTAGTGACTTTACATTATTCACCCAAGGAACTTTACTTATTAGAGAGTTCCGGTCACCGGACACATTTCGGGTGTTGTTGTTGCACGAGTGAGCCACGGATGAGGAGATGCTGAAGTATTGATTGAAGTCAAGTCTGAATTTCATTAAAACACTTAGCGCCATCTTTTGACACTTCTTCCTCTTCCGTCCTTGCACGCTACACCGCTACAACAAAGATGACGGGGAAAAGACGCTATCCAAGTGGAGGCACGTAAATAAGAGCGCCCACAAAACGGCGCATCCTGAAGAGAGTGACTTGAAGAGGAAAATAATCATAATAAAATGACTCCTTTAATGCGTGTGTTGTATGAAACAAGACCTGACTCGTCCCGCTCATCAGCAGTGCGCCTTCTAACCGCTGTGCCCTATGGGCCCAAAAATGTGGTAATTGTTTGGTAAGCTTCAGGTGCATTTAAGACAGAAATGAATAAAAGGTATAGAAGTAAGAAGTTTGACCTGACAGGTTAGAGCCGACTAACAGAATGTTTCCTCCCGGGCAGAACTTGAAGAAGGTCTGCACTTTCAGCTGGAGATGTTTGCTGTGCGGCCTGCAGACTCTGACCGCCTCCTGCGCCGTGCCGCTGTCCGCCGTGGTCGTGGTGATGGACGCTCAGAGAGCAATGTCCAGCTCAGCATGACCATCGTCTGCATGCATCTTCACTCACGCGTCTCTGCATTCAGCGGTCCAACTAAATAATACACTTTCAGAAAGGCTTGGAATTGGAGGTTAAATCACCTAAATATGATTCCACCGCTGCTGCTCACTGCTCCCCTCACCTCCCAGGGGGGGATCAAGGCTGATGGCTCAAATGCAGAGAATCCTTTCGCCACACCTAGTGTGTGTGTGTGTGTGTGTGTGTGTGTGTGTGTGTGTGTGTGTGAGAGAGACAATTATTGGCACTTGAACTTAATAATACATTTGCAATTGCAAGATTCCGAGCAGCTGGGACTTGTCTTCATGATAAATGTAGAGAATGTCGCTTCTTGTTTTTTGCTTTTTTGTTACTTTCCTCCGAGTTGTGTGTCCTAACAGTCGAACCGTGTGGTTATAGTAGTCATGAGTAGTCTGACATATTATTCCTTCATGTTTTGGATTGAATTTTAACAATTTGAATTCAATAAAGCTTTCTGAAAATAGTCCTATCATTCCTGGGTGTCTGTGTAAAGCACAGGTGTCCAACTCAAGGCCCGGGGGCCAGATCAGGCCCGCCACACCATTTTACATGGCCCGCAAAAATGGTAGCAATATCCATCCATCCATCCATTTTCTACCGCTTGTCCCTTTTGGGGTTGCGGGGGTAACGATATACTTTAATAAAGAATATTTTCCTACTAGCTATTTGTTCATGACATTGACATTTAAAAAAAAAATAAACTGCATGCTTATCTTTATTTAAATATAATTAAAAAGGTGATATCTAATAATGCAACAAAATGTTATACATAAAAAGTCCTTTCGATGATATTTGAATAGACTCCCTTAGTTCTGTTTCAGCACCCCTGGGTTTGTGTTTTCTTGATTGCCATGGGTGCTGATTATTTTCACCTGCCTCTGATTAGTGTTCGGGACGCCCACCTGCTCCCGGGCACTAATCACAGAGTTACTCAGTCCTGCTTTTCTCCACACTCAGTCCAGCTGTCTTCTGGTACAGCGGGGTCGCGTGTTTTCCCAGGAAGCAGACGGAACTCCGGAGGCAGCGTGCAGGTAAGACAATGATTTATTCTCCATAAAGTGATGAAAATACTAAAGTACAGCAAAGCGTGCCGATAGCACGGGAAGCTAAAGAAAAAGCTAGCGTGAAAGCTCAGCATAGAGACAGGCAAAGAAATGGCAAAGCTTAGCTCAGGAATGAAAAAGGTATTCAAGGTAACTTGTTGTGTGAAACAAACAACACAGCCGGACTAAGTGTGGAGACAAGCAGGAATAAGCGTCTCTCCATTGGACACCTCACCTGTAGTGTCCATTGGACACCTCACCTGTAGTGTCCAGTGGACACCTCACCTGTAGTGTCCATTGGACACCTCACCTGTAGTGTCCAGTGGACACCTCACCTGTAGTGTCCATTGGACACCTCACCTGTAGTGTCCATTGGACACCTCACCTGTAGTGTCCAGTGGACACCTCACCTGTAGTGTCCATTGGACACCTCACCTGTAGTGTCCATTGGACACCTCACCTGTAGTGTCCATTGGACACCTCACCTGTAGTGTCCATTGGACACCTCACCTGTAGTGTCCATTGGACACCTCACCTGTAGTGTCCATTGGACACCTCACCTGTAGTGTCCATTGGACACCTCACCTGTAGTGTCCTTTGGACACCACACCTGTAGTGTCCGGTGGACACCTCACCTGTAGTGTCCGGTGGACACCTCACCTGTAGTGTCCGGTGGACACCTCACCTGTAGTGTCCATTGGACACCTCACCTGTAGTGTCCACCGGACACCTCACCTGTAGTGTCCTTTGGACACCTCACCTGTAGTGTCCGGTGGACACCTCACCCGTAGTGTCCGGTGGACACCTCACCCGTAGTGTCCATTGGACACCTCACCCGTAGTGTCCGGTGGACACCTCACCTGTAGTGTCCATTGGACACCTCACCTGTAGTGTCCAGTGGACAGCTCACCTGTAGTGTCCAGTGGACAGCTCACCTGTAGTGTCCAGTGGACAGCTCACCTGTAGTGTCCATTGGACACCTCACCTGTAGTGTCCAGTGGACAGCTCACCTGTAGTGTCCAGTGGACACCTCACCTGTAGTGTCCAGTGGACAGCTCACCTGTAGTGTCCAGTGGACACCTCACCTGTAGTGTCCAGTGGACAGCTCACCTGTAGTGTCCAGTGGACAGCTCACCTGTAGAGTTCAGTGTGTATTTCAGAGTCTGACTGCTTCATTTTTGTTGTTGTTGTTGCTAAAATGTTACTTAATCATTTCGATGGTTGATGATCTCACCTTCAAGCCCACATTCGCCATCGAGTGGTCGTTGAAACTCGTATTCTTTTGATAAAACATTTGCTGACCTTTGACCTGGAAAATACCTCATATTCTTTGTATCCGTGTCCAGTATTAAGGATTATCTTATTATCTTTCCTTTGATAAGTCAGGTGCAAAAGCAAGGAAGAAACATAAGCAATCATCTTTTAATGAGGCCAACATAAGCAGACATGGACAACACACACCTGTGTCATTATTGATTGAAGAGAGAAATGTGTCAACATGGAGGAAGAAGACACATCCAGTGTTGAATCAGCCACAGAGAGTCAATAACTTCAGGAGTGCCTGCGGCCGCCCGGCTTCACTCTTGCAGCCATCGCAATCATCTGGGAGCCTCCTGACTACCGCTCATGACCACACCTGCAGGAGACACACCTTTGGACTGCTGCTGGTCCTGCAAGAGACACACCTTTGTGGACAAGAAAAGGTTGCCTAGCAACATCTTTGACTACCGCTCATGACCACACCTGCAGGAGAGACATCTTTGGACTGCTGCTGGTCCTGCAAGAGACACACCTTTGTGGGAAAGAAAAGGTTGCCTAGCAACATCTTTGACTACCGCTCATGACCACAGCTGCAGGAGAGACATCTTTGGACTGCTGCTGGTCCTGCAAGAGACACACCTTTGCTGGAAAGAAAAGGTTGCCTAGCAACATCTTTGACTACCGCTCATGACCACACCTGCAGGAGACAGACCTTTGGACTGCTGCTGGTCCTGCAAGAGACACACCTTTGTGGGAAAGAAAAGGTTGCCTAGCAACATCTTTGACTACCGCTCATGACCACAGCTGCAGGAGAGACATCTTTGGACTGCTGCTGGTCCTGCAAGAGACACACCTTTGTGGGAAAGAAAAGGTTGCCTAGCAACATCTTTGACTACCGCTCATGACCACAGCTGCAGGAGAGACATCTTTGGACTGCTGCTGGTCCTGCAAGAGACACACCTTTGCTGGAAAGAAAAGGTTGCCTAGCAACATCTTTGACTACCGCTCATGACCACACCTGCAGGAGACAGACCTTTGGACTGCTGCTGGTCCTGCAAGAGACACACCTTTGTGGGAAAGAAAAGGTTGCCTAGCAACATCTTTGACTACCGCTCATGACCACAGCTGCAGGAGAGACATCTTTGGACTGCTGCTGGTCCTGCAAGAGACACACCTTTGTGGGAAAGAAAAGGTTGCCTAGCAACATCTTTGACTACCGCTCATGACCACACCTGCAGGAGAGACATCTTTGGACTGCTGCTGGTCCTGCAAGAGACACACCTTTGTGGGAAAGAAAAGGTTGCCTAGCAACATCTTTGACTACCGCTCATGACCACACCTGCAGGAGACACATCTTTGGACTGCTGCTGGTCCTGCAAGAGACACACCTTTGTGGGAAAGAAAAGGTTGCCTAGCAACATCTTTGACTACCGCTCATGACCACACCTGCAGGAGAGACATCTTTGGACTGCTGCTGGTCCTGCAAGAGACACACCTTTGCTGGAAAGAAAAGGTTGCCTAGCAACATCTTTGACTACCGCTCATGACCACACCTGCAGGAGAGACATCTTTGGACTGCTGCTGGTCCTGCAAGAGACACACCTTTGTGGGAAAGAAAAGGTTGCCTAGCAACATCTTTGACTACCGCTCATGACCACACCTGCAGGAGACACATCTTTGGACTGCTGCTGGTCCTGCAAGAGACACACCTTTGTGGGAAAGAAAAGGTTGCCTAGCAACATCTTTGACTACCGCTCATGACCACACCTGCAGGAGAGACATCTTTGGACTGCTGCTGGTCCTGCAAGAGACACACCTTTGCTGGAAAGAAAAGGTTGCCTAGCAACATCTTTGACTACCGCTCATGACCACACCTGCAGGAGACACACCTTTGGACTGCTGCTGGTCCTGCAAGAGACACACCTTTGTGGGAAAGAAAAGGTTGCCTAGCAACATCTTTGACTACCGCTCATGACCACAGCTGCAGGAGAGACATCTTTGGACTGCTGCTGGTCCTGCAAGAGACACACCTTTGTGGGAAAGAAAAGGTTGCCTAGCAACATCTTTGACTACCGCTCATGACCACACCTGCAGGAGAGACATCTTTGGACTGCTGCTGGTCCTGCAAGAGACACACCTTTGTGGGAAAGAAAAGGTTGCCTAGCAACATCTTTGACTACCGCTCATGACCACAGCTGCAGGAGAGACATCTTTGGACTGCTGCTGGTCCTGCAAGAGACACACCTTTGTGGGAAAGAAAAGGTTGCCTAGCAACATCTTTGACTACCGCTCATGACCACAGCTGCAGGAGAGACATCTTTGGACTGCTGCTGGTCCTGCAAGAGACACACCTTTGCTGGAAAGAAAAGGTTGCCTAGCAACATCTTTGACTACCGCTCATGACCACACCTGCAGGAGAGACATCTTTGGACTGCTGCTGGTCCTGCAAGAGACACACCTTTGTGGGAAAGAAAAGGTTGCCTAGCAACATCTTTGACTACCGCTCATGACCACAGCTGCAGGAGAGACATCTTTGGACTGCTGCTGGTCCTGCAAGAGACACACCTTTGTGGGAAAGAAAAAGTTGCCTAGCAACATCTTTGACTACCGCTCATGACCACACCTGCAGGAGAGACATCTTTGGACTGCTGCTGGTCCTGCAAGAGACACACCTTTGTGGGAAAGAAAAGGTTGCCTAGCAACATCTTTGACTACCGCTCATGACCACAGCTGCAGGAGAGACATCTTTGGACTGCTGCTGGTCCTGCAAGAGACACACCTTTGTGGGAAAGAAAAGGTTGCCTAGCAACATCTTTGACTACCGCTCATGACCACAGCTGCAGGAGAGACATCTTTGGACTGCTGCTGGTCCTGCAAGAGACACACCTTTGCTGGAAAGAAAAGGTTGCCTAGCAACATCTTTGACTACCGCTCATGACCACACCTGCAGGAGACAGACCTTTGGACTGCTGCTGGTCCTGCAAGAGACACACCTTTGTGGGAAAGAAAAGGTTGCCTAGCAACATCTTTGACTACCGCTCATGACCACAGCTGCAGGAGAGACATCTTTGGACTGCTGCTGGTCCTGCAAGAGACACACCTTTGCTGGAAAGAAAAGGTTGCCTAGCAACATCTTTGACTACCGCTCATGACCACAGCTGCAGGAGAGACATCTTTGGACTGCTGCTGGTCCTGCAAGAGACACACCTTTGCTGGAAAGAAAAGGTTGCCTAGCAACATCTTTGACTACCGCTCATGACCACACCTGCAGGAGAGACATCTTTGGACTGCTGCTGGTCCTGCAAGAGACACACCTTTGCTGGAAAGAAAAGGTTGCCTAGCAACATCTTTGACTACCGCTCATGACCACAGCTGCAGGAGAGACATCTTTGGACTGCTGCTGGTCCTGCAAGAGACACACCTTTGCTGGAAAGAAAAGGTTGCCTAGCAACCATAAGCCACGGTCTGCGGGAGTTAGGGAGCATTTTGGAATGTGTTGCAGGGATCTTGTTTGCCGGGCCGACACCTCCAGCTGCCTTTTGATCGGCGCAAGGTAGAAAACGTAGAAGTTAAAAGTGTGGCCAGTCACTAAGGAGGCAACCACGGTCTGCAGCTAAGTGACCTACTTCTTGTGTCTGGACAAATGACTTCCAGCAAACAGGATATGAAGCCAAGCAGGAAATGACATTGGTCTTAAAGACAACTGAGCAGCTCATTTGAAAAGTGGACAAGAGAAGTAGACAAGCTGGATCCTCCTTGAGCATGTGGCAAGATGTCCAGATGTGACCATGATGAAGGAATTTGCCTCTGGAGTTTAAGACTAATTATAGCCATTGTTTGAAGTGGCCTGTAAAAACTTCACATTGATCAAATTTGACTGTAAAATAGTGTTTTTATTTTCTACAGCTCTTGTCTCAAAGTAGGTGTACTGTCACCAGCTGTCACATCACACCCGGACTTATTTGCACTTTGTTGCTCTTTTCCTGTGTGTAGTCTTTTACTTCTTGTCTTGCACTCTTATTTTGGTGGCTTTTCCTGTTTTGGGGGTATTTTCCTGTAGCAGTTTTATGTCTTCATTCGCTTTGTTTTAGCAATGAAGACTATTTGATTGTCATGTCATGTTTGGATGTACTTTGTGGACGCCATCTTTGCTGTCATCCAGCATTCTGTTTTTGTTTACTTTGCAGCCAGTTCAGTTTTATTTTCATTCTGCAAAGCCTTCCCTAAGCTTCAATGCCTTTTATTAGCGGCACTCACCTTTTGTTTATTTTTGGATTAAGCATTAAACACCTTTTTACCTGCACACTGTCTACTGCTGTTTCCGACATCTACAAAGCAATTAGCTACCTGCTGCCACCTGCTGATATGGAAGAGTATTACAGGGCTACTCTGCCGAGCTCGAGACAGCACCGACACTCAACAACACATCATTTTTTTATATTTTTAACCTAAATCAGTGAAATGAGTTCATCTCCCACGGCACATCAGACTGTATCTCGTGGCACACTTGTGTACCGCGGCACAGTGGTTGAAAAACACTGATTCGATAAAGAAAGGGAAATGCTAGGAAATAAATTAGTAAAAGAGAAGGTTGGGTTAGTAGTGGAAGATATTTAAGGATTGCACTCAGAACACGAAGGTTACAAAGTATTATATACATTTAAAAAAAGACAGGGTTAAATAAAACAACAAATATATAAGAGGGTTGCAGTTCACGCTCCATATCAGAAGATGGCGCTAATGCGCACCACAAGGTTGCTTGACAACCGCCCTGAAACCGAAGAAGAGGAAGAAGAGGAAGTAGAAAGTGCTGTCACGCCACATTTACTGAAGAGGGCGCTGAAGCTGGAATGCAGCAAAGTCTTCAACGCAGACGAAGAAGAAGAAAAGAAGAAGAAGAAGAAGAAAAGTAGGAAGCGTCGACCTTCTACCAGTTAGCAAGAAATAGCATCTTCTTGCCTTCAGCACCTAAGAAACTTCATTTATCTGACAAGTTCTTCATTTATGTGACAAGTTGTTGCCTTCAGCACGTAAGAAACTTCATTTATGTGACAAGTTCTTCATTTATCTGACAAGTTCTTCATTTATGTGACAAGTTCTTGCCTTCAGCACCTAAGAAACTTCATTTATGTGACAAGTTCTTCATTTATGTGACAAGTTCTTTCCTTCAGCACCTAAGAAACTTCATTTATGTGACAATTTCTTGCTTGCGGGTAATCTATTTGTACAAATGACTGTTCGTCCGTCCATCCATTTCCTACCGCTTGTCCCTTGTTTCTATTTGAGTCAAATATAGCAAAGCTCCACGAAGTGAGAATAAAGTTGAACTTCATGTCCAGGTGACCCTGAGCAAGACACCGAAGCTCAAAATGCTCCTTATGGGTCGGGACAAGCGGTAGAAAATGGCTAGATGGGTCGTGGACTGTGCATGGCGATGTGCAATGACGTCACGACTTTATTCAACAAGGACAAGTCCCTGACGTCGCACAATAGTCCCTGACGTCACACAATAGTTATTGACATCACACAATAGTTATTGGCGTCACACAATAGTTATTGACGTCACACAATAGTTATTGACGTCACACAATAGTCTCTGACGTCACACAATAGTCCCTGACGTCACACAATAGTCCCTGACGTCGCACAATAGTCCCTGATGTCGCACAATAGTCCCTGACGTCACACAATAGTCCCTGACGTCACACAATAGTTATTGACGTCACACAACAGTTATTGACGTCACACAATAGTTATTGGCGTCACACAATAGTTATTGGCGTCACACAATAGTTATTGACGTCACACAATAGTCCCTGACGTCACACAATAGTCCCTGACGTCACACAATAGTCCCTGACGTCACACAATAGTCCCTGACGTCACACAATAGTCCCTGACGTCACACAATAGTTATTGACGTCACACAATAGTTATTGACGTCACACAACAGTTATTGACGTCACACAATAGTTATTGGCGTCACACAATAGTTATTGGCGTCACACAATAGTTATTGACGTCACACAATAGTCCCTGACGTCACACAATAGTCCCTGACGTCACACAATAGTCCCTGACGTCACACAATAGTCCCTGACGTCACACAATAGTCCCTGACGTCACACAATAGTCTCTGACGTCACACAATAGTCCCTGACGTCACACAATAGTCCCTGACGTCACACAATAGTCCCTGACGTCGCACAATAGTCCCTGACGTCGCACAATAGTCCCTGACGTCGCACAATAGTCCCTGACGTCGCACAATAGTCCCTGACGTCGCACAATAGTCCCTGACGTCGCACAATAGTCCCTGACGTCGCACAATAGTCCCTGACGTCGCACAATAGTTATTGACGTCACACAACAGTTATTGACGTCACACAATAGTTATTGGCGTCACACAATAGTTATTGGCGTCACACAATAGTTATTGACGTCACACAATAGTCCCTGACGTCACACAATAGTCCCTGACGTCACACAATAGTCTCTGACGTCACACAATAGTCCCTGACGTCGCACAATAGTCCCTGACGTCGCACAATAGTGTCATTTGTTGTGAAGTTGTCACTTTTTGTTTATCACTGCTGAAATGTTAAAGGGTCTTTGTGTTATAGAAAAACAGTTTTGGTTTAGATTTTAACGATATGAATACACAAAACACTTTGAAAGTGTATTTTAAACGACCATTATATAATATTTACTCTTACAGTAATAATGGATGAATGTGACTTAGAATATTGACAGTGTTGCTTGTTACTACTTCCTGTAATTTGAAGCTCATAGCTGTAGAAAGTATATTGCATGCATAGATCTTGCATGGCAGCTCCCACCATCAGTGTGTGATTGTGGAAATAGTATCAAAGCGCTCAAAAGGGTTAGAAAAGCACTATACGAGTACAACCCATCCACCATTTATTTACAGATGCATGTATGACTCAGCACAATCAGATGCTAAGAGTGCCTTGGATAGACGTGGATCCCAAGGCAGAAGTTCAAATGAAAGTACCATCGATGAGTGAACCCTCACACTCCCAACAACTCACCTGTGTTTTCGTTGCAGGTGCTTCTTGAACGTTGCGTTATGTGAAGATGACCACCATGTGGTCGCACATTGGGAGGACAGCGCCTCTCTTCAGAGGCTCTGCGGGGGGCTGCAGGGGTCCAAGAGTCACTCAGGTGACTCGGGCCTGTAGTAGTCTGCTGAGTGACAGCAGGAAGGGGCTCGTCCTGTACTCCCAGTCCACAGACGTATACGAGAACCTTTCCCTGGAGAACTGGATAGAGGACAACGTGGACTTGGAGCAACGCAACATCCTACTGCTGTGGCGCAGCAGGCCAGCCGT
Source organism: Nerophis ophidion (assembly GCF_033978795.1). Classification (NCBI taxonomy): domain Eukaryota; kingdom Metazoa; phylum Chordata; class Actinopteri; order Syngnathiformes; family Syngnathidae; genus Nerophis; species Nerophis ophidion. The sequence goes on along the minus strand of NC_084637.1, from coordinate 651,396 downwards.
GGTCATTGGGCGACACCAGAATCCCTGGCAGGAGTGCAACCTGTCACTCATGAGGCATTCAGGAATAGCTTTAGCCCGAAGACATAGTGGTGGAGGCACGGTCTTCCATGATTTAGGAAACCTCAACTTGACCTTCTTTGCTTCCAAGAAGGCATATAACCGCCAGAGGAACCTGAAGGTCATCACGGAGGCTCTGAAGTGTCTTCGACCTGGACTGGAGGTGGAAGCCACCAAAAGGTTTGACATCTTTCTGAAGGAGCAGTACAAGATCTCAGGTGAGTTTGAAGTAAGGCTGGGCGATATGACCTTTTCTGAATAGGTGGATGTGTTTAGGTCATGTGACCATACACCATATATATGTGGATATGTTTAGGTCATGTGACCATACACCATATATATGTTTAGGTCATGTGACCATACACCATATATATGTGGATATGTTTAGGTCATGTGACCATACACCATATATATGTGGATATGTTTAGGTCATGTGACCATACACCATATATATGTGGATATGTTTAGGTCATGTGACCATACACCATATATATGTTTAGGTCATGTGACCATACACCATATATATGTGGATATGTTTAGGTCATGTGACCATACACCATATATATGTGGATATGTTTAGGTCATGTGACCATACACCATATATATGTTTAGGTCATGTGACCATACACCATATATATGTGGATATGTTTAGGTCATGTGACCATACACCATATATATGTGGATATGTTTAGGTCATGTGACCATACACCATATATATGTGGATATGTTTAGGTCATGTGACCATACACCATATATATGTGGATATGTTTAGGTCATGTGACCATACACCATATATATGTTTAGGTCATGTGACCATACACCATATATATGTTTAGGTCATGTGACCATACACCATATATATGTTTAGGTCATGTGACCATACACCATATATATGTTTAGGTCATGTGACCATACAGCATATATATGTTTAGGCCATGTGACCATACACCATATATATGTTTAGGTCATGTGACCATACACCATATATATGTTTAGGTCATGTGACCATACACCATATATATGTTTAGGTCATGTGACCATACACCATATATATGTTTAGGTCATGTGACCATACACCATATATATGTTTAGGTCATGTGACCATACACCATATATATGTTTAGGTCATGTGACCATACACCATATATATGTTTAGGTCATGTGACCATACACCATATATATGTGGATTTTTGGCCTTAGCCTTGAATGAACACTTGATGCATATAATGACAGCAGTATGATGATTCTATGTGTCTACATTCAAACATTCTTCTTCATACTGCATTCATATATGCTACTTTTAAACTTTTATGCAGAGAGGGAAATCACAACTAAGTCCATTGACCAAAAATGTATTTATGAAACAGTTATTAAGCAGTGGCACAAACATTCATGTCATTTTCTTAACAGAAAGTGCAAGATTGTCAGAGACATTTTAAAACAAGCTATGAGTGCACTTTTGTGCATGATGTCACTAAGATGACACATCAAAACACTACATGAAGGTGCACTTTTTGTACAGAACACCACTACAATAGTTTCAAAAAAATAAAGTGCACTTTTGTGCATGATGTCACACAAAATATTTCAATAAGTGTCCAAAAAAAATGAGCTGCATAATAGGACTTCAAATAGTGTATGTCCTTCACTATGTGGTAGGTTCCTGCGGACGTTATCTTCTGTTTTACACTATTTTTTTCATACGGTGTTGATGTAGAAATAGTTGCTGTGGCCTGTAGTGTAATGGCCGCAGCTAGAAGCAACTGCGTGAGAAGGTATACTCCAATATCACCATGTAGTCATTTTCTATATCGCAAAGAGACAAACCAGAAATATATTGTGCATATCTTCCATATATCGCCCAGCCCTAGTTTGAGTGAATGGGATTCTTATTTTCTTCTCCTTCTAATGTTATGTTGACGCAGGAAGTGCATCCAGAATTGGCAGGAAGTCATCATACCACCACTGCACACTCCTGCATTCAGCAGACCGGTCTGCCCTCTCCACCGTGTTGCGCTCTTCCTGCCAGGGTCTCCGCAGCAACGCCACGCCCAGTGTGCCCTCGCCTGTGGCCAACCTGCTGGACCTGGAGCCCAGCATGCAGTGGGCAGAGCTGCTGGATGCACTGGCCAATCAGTACGGTGCAGGTATCGACTGTTGCCTGTTGGGAAGCTGACTTTGCCACCTTCACATTGTTTTCTTGTGCGTTCTTCCTCAGAGTTTGCTGTCAGCTCTGCAAAGAATCCCGTCACTCCTGCTGACGAGTCAGCGTTTCCAGGTGTCAGCAGGGTGGCCGCAGAACTACGAGGGTGGGACTGGATATTTGGCAAGACCCCAAAGTTCAGTGTCCAAACGCCACTGACACTGCGCGACAACACGTCCTCGGCCGAGTGCACGGCACACCTCTGCGTGGAGGTGAAGAGTGGTGTGATTGCCAAGTGCCACTTGGACCTTCCTACTGACTGGCTTCCAGCTGGCCTCAGCAGCAAGGTCAGCAGAGTGCTGGAGGGAGAGCACTTTTGTCCACAACGCATCACTGCCTCCTTTGCTGGGGTGTGGCGCTGGCAGAGCAGCAAACACTGTGACCGACTTCAAAGACTGTGTGACGCCATCTTGGCTGCCATGGGGGAACACAAACATCAGGGAACATCAGCTGTGCCACCATCTCGCCCTCTTCACACACCGCTCACTTCTGACACTCAAGTCAACACTGTTGACATCATCGTCCAAGAAGCCTGAGGTATGAGTCACCACAACACATAGAGAAGTGTCTTGAGGTATGAGTCACCACACACATAGGGAAGTGTCTTGAGGTATGAGTCACCATAACACAGAGGGAAGTGTCTTGAGGTATGAGTCACCACACAACACATAGGGAAGTGTCTTGAGGTATGAGTCACCACAACACATAGGGAAGTGTCTTGAGGTATGAGTCACCACAACACATAGGGAAGTGTCTTGAGGTATGAGTCACCACAACACATAGGGAAGTGTCTTGAGGTATGAGTCACCACAACACATAGGGAAGTGTCTTGAGGTATGAGTCACCACAACACATAGGGAAGTGTCTTGAGGTATGAGTCACCACAACACATAGGGAAGTGTCTTGAGGTATGAGTCACCACAACACATAGGGAAGTGTCTTGAGGTATGAGTCACCACAACACATAGGGAAGTGTCTTGAGGTATGAGTCACCACAACACAGAGGGAAGTGTCTTGAGGTATGAGTCACCACAACACAGAGGGAAGTGTCTTGAGGTATGAGTCACCACAACACATAGGGAAGTGTCTTGAGGTATGAGTCACCACAACACATAGGGAAGTGTCTTGAGGTATGAGTCACCACAACACATAGGGAAGTGTCTTGAGGTATGAGTCACCACAACACATAGAGAAGTGTCTTGAGGTATGAGTCACCACAACACATAGGGAAGTGTCTTGAGGTATGAGTCACCACACAACACATAGGGAAGTGTCTTGAGGTATGAGTCACCACAACACATAGGGAAGTGTCTTGAGGTATGAGTCACCACACAACACATAGGGAAGTGTCTTGAGGTATGAGTCACCACAACACAGAGGGAAGTGTCTTGAGGTATGAGTCACCACAACACATAGGGAAGTGTCTTGAGGTATGAGTCACCACAACACAGAGGGAAGTGTCTTGAGGTATGAGTCACCACAACACAGAGGGAAGTGTCTTGAGGTATGAGTCACCACAACACAGAGGGAAGTGTCTTGAGGTATGAGTCACCACAACACATAGGGAAGTGTCTTGAGGTATGAGTCACCACAACACAGAGGGAAGTGTCTTGAGGTATGAGTCACCACAACACAGAGGGAAGTGTCTTGAGGTATGAGTCACCACAACACAGAGGGAAGTGTCTTGAGGTATGAGTCACCACAACACAGAGGGAAGTGTCTTGAGGTATGAGTCACCACAACACAGAGGGAAGTGTCTTGAGGTATGAGTCACCACAACACATAGGGAAGTGTCTTGAGGTATGAGTCACCACAACACATAGGGAAGTGTCTTGAGGTATGAGTCACCACAACACATAGGGAAGTGTCTTGAGGTATGAGTCACCACAACACATAGGGAAGTGTCTTGAGGTATGACATACTCACATACTGTCACCTCACACCTCACATACTGTCACCTCACACCTCACATACTGTCACCTCACACCTCACACACTGTCACCTCACACGTCACATACTGTCACCTCACACGTCACATACTGTCACGTCATACCTCACATACTGTCACCTCACACCTCACATACTGTCACCTCACACCTCACATACTGTCACCTCACACCTCACATAATGTCACCTCACACCTCACATACTGTCACCTCATACCTCACATACTGTCACCTCACACGTCACATAATGTCACCTCACACCTCACATACTGTCACCTCACACCTCACATACTGTCACCTCACACCTCACATACTGTCACCTCACACCTCACATACTGTCACCTCACACCTCACATACTGTCACCTCACACGTCACATACTGTCACCTCACACCTCACATACTGTCACCTCACACGTCACATACTGTCACCTCATACGTCACATACTGTCACCTCACACCTCACATACTGTCACCTCACACGTCACATAATGTCACCTCACACCTCACATACTGTCACCTCACACGTCACATAATGTCACCTCACACCTCACATACTGTCACCTCACACCTCACATACTGTCACCTCACACCTCACATACTGTCACCTCACACCTCACATACTGTCACCTCACACCTCACATACTGTCACCTCACACGTCACATACTGTCACCTCACACCTCACATACTGTCACCTCACACCTCACATACTGTCACCTCACACGTCACATACTGTCACCTCACACCTCACATACTGTCACCTCATACGTCACATACTGTCACCTCATACGTCACATACTGTCACCTCACACGTCACATACTGTCACCTCACACCTCACATACTGTCACCTCACACCTCACATACTGTCACCTCACATGTCACATACTGTCACCTCACACCTCACATACTGTCACCTCACACGTCACATACTGTCACCTCACACGTCACATACTGTCACCTCACACCTCACATACTGTCACCTCACACGTCACATACTGTCACCTCACACCTCACATACTGTCACCTCACACCTCACATACTGTCACCTCACACCTCACATACTGTCACCTCACATGTCACATACTGTCACCTCACACCTCACATACTGTCACCTCACACGTCACATACTGTCACCTCACACCTCACATACTGTCACCTCACACCTCACATAATGTCACCTCACACCTCACATACTGTCACCTCATACCTCACATACTGTCACCTCACACGTCACATAATGTCACCTCACACCTCACATACTGTCACCTCACACCTCACATACTGTCACCTCACACCTCACATACTGTCACCTCACACCTCACATACTGTCACCTCACACCTCACATACTGTCACCTCACACGTCACATACTGTCACCTCACACCTCACACACTGTCACCTCACACGTCACATACTGTCACCTCATACGTCACATACTGTCACCTCACACCTCACATACTGTCACCTCACACGTCACATAATGTCACCTCACACCTCACATACTGTCACCTCACACGTCACATAATGTCACCTCACACCTCACATACTGTCACCTCACACCTCACATACTGTCACCTCACACCTCACATACTGTCACCTCACACCTCACATACTGTCACCTCACACCTCACATACTGTCACCTCACACCTCACATACTGTCACCTCACACCTCACATACTGTCACCTCACACCTCACATACTGTCACCTCACACGTCACATACTGTCACCTCACACCTCACATACTGTCACCTCACACGTCACATACTGTCACCTCACACCTCACATACTGTCACCTCACACCTCACATACTGTCACCTCACACCTCACATACTGTCACCTCACACCTCACATACTGTCACCTCACACCTCACATACTGTCACCTCACACCTCACATACTGTCACCTCACACGTCACATACTGTCACCTCATACGTCACATACTGTCACCTCACACCTCACATACTGTCACCTCACACCTCACATACTGTCACCTCATACCTCACATACTGTCACCTCACACGTCACATACTGTCACCTCATATGTCACATACTGTCACCTCACACGTCACATACTGTCACCTCATACGTCACATACGTATACGCCCCCGCGGAGCAGAGAGGTAGCGGCATAGGTGATGTTAGCTGTGTTGCGAGTGGTAATATGAGAGAAAGAAGTTGCGAATCTGGTAACAAAGGAAGGAAGAATTAATTCCCAATAAAACAACAGGGGGTCCATCGTCTGGTGTTGGTTTGGCTTCAAGAGGGAATATGTCGAACAGACAACCATAATAAGTCAAGTATGCGGCAAAAGCGTTGCTATAAAAAGTAGCATTACCGCTAATATGTAGCATCGTTTGAAAAGTCACCTGCTAGAGAATGAAGAGTGCTTACTATGCATGTCAACATCTCCATCTCCAACAGGATTTAATAACATCTGTAGTAACCTACCACATAGCAAAGGACGAACACTATTTGATTTCCTCTTATTCCGCTCATTTTTATTTGACACTTAAAATGTCTCTGACAATCTTGCACTTTCTGTTCTGAAATGACATGAACGTTTGTGCCACTGCTTAATAACTGTTTAATAAATACTCTTTTGCTTAATGGACTTAGTTGTGATTTCCCTCTCTGCATGAAAGTTTAAAAGTAGCATATATGAATGCAGTATGAAGAAGAATGTTTGAATGTAGACACATAGAATCATCATACTGCTGTCATTATATGCATCAAGTGTTCATTCAAGGCTAAGGCCAAATACCGAGATATATATCATGTATCGTGATGTAGCCTAAAAATACCGAGATATTAAAAAAAGACCCTATCACCCAGCCCTAATATATATATATATATATATATATATATATATATATATATATATATATATATATATATAACACACAAACACTCAATTTGACATACAAATGAACATTACTATTTTTAATAACAAGTCAATAACAGTAAAATGTAAATATATATATATATACATACTACAGTACATCTATGTAATATGTATATTACATACATAGTTATATCTATACACACCTTTTATATACACATGTTTATGTAAGTATACACATGTATACTTACATAAACACACAAACTTTGAGCTATAAAATAACAAAATTCCATCCATCCATTTTCTACTGCTTGTCCCTTTTGGGGTCGTGGGGTGTGCTGGAGCCTATCTCAGCTGCATTCGGGTGGAAGGCGGTGTACACCCTGGACAAGTAAATAACATCATTATTTACAGTAAGGGCTACTGGTTAGAGTGTCCGCCCTGAGATGGGTAGGTTGTGAGTTCAAACCCCGGCTGAGTCATACCAAAGACTATAAAAATGGGAGCCATTTCCTCCCTGCTTGACACTCAGCATCAAGGCTTGGAATTGGGGGTTAAATCACCAAAAATGATTCCCGGACGCGGCCACTGCTGTTGCTCACTGCTCCCCTCACCTCCCAAAGGGTTATCAAGGGTGATGGGTCAAATGCAGAGAATACTTTCACCACATCTAGTATGTGTGTGTGAGACAATCATTGCAACTTTAACTTAATATACATATAAGGGCTCTCTTGAATTGGGAGTCGATTGAAAATGTATTCATCATGCTTGACAGACTGTCATACTGCTTCTCTTCTCTTTTTGCAAGGGGTCTCTGTTGCTGGGATAGCACCTCACACATCATGGAAGGTCTCTGGACACAGTTCCTGGGATAGCACCTCACACATCATGGAAGGTCTCTGGACACATTTTCTGTGATAGCACCTCACACATCATGGAAGGTCTCTGGACACATTTTCTGTGATAGCACCTCACACATCATGGAAGGTCTCTGGACACAGTTCCTGTGATAGCACCTCACACATCATGGAAGGTCTCTGGACACAGTTCCTGTGATAGCACCTCAGACATCATGGAAGGTCTCTGGACACATTTTCTGTGATAGCACCTCAGACATCATGGAAGGTCTCTGGACACAGTTCCTGTGATAGCACCTCAGACATCATGGAAGGTCTCTGGACACAGTTCCTGGGATAGCACTTCACACATCATGGAAGGTCTCTGGACACAGTTCCTGGGATAACACCTCAGACATCATGGAAGGTCTCTGGACACAGTTCCTGTGATAGCACCTCAGACATCATGGAAGGTCTCTGGACACAGTTCCTGTGATAGCACCTCAGACATGGAAGGTCTCTGGACACAGTTCCTGGGATAGCACTTCACACATCATGGAAGGTCTCTGGACACAGTTCCTGGGATAGCACCTCAGACATCATGGAAGGTCTCTGGACACAGTTCCTGGGATAGCACCTCACACCTCATGGAAGGTCTCTGGACACAGTTCCTGTGATAGCACCTCAGACATCATGGAAGGTCTCTGGACACAGTTCCTGTGATAGCACCTCAGACATGGAAGGTCTCTGGACACAGTTCCTGGGATAGCACTTCACACATCATGGAAGGTCTCTGGACACAGTTCCTGTGATAGCACCTCAGACATGGAAGGTCTCTGGACACAGTTTCTGTGATAGCACCTCACACATCATGGAAGGTCTCTGGACACAGTTCCTGTGATAGCACCTCAGACATGGAAGGTCTCTGGACACAGTTCCTGGGATAGCACTTCACACATCATGGAAGGTCTCTGGACACAGTTCCTGGGATAGCACCTCAGACATCATGGAAGGTCTCTGGACACAGTTCCTGGGATAGCACCTCAGACATCATGGAAGGTCTCTGGACACAGTTCCTGTGATAGCACCTCAGACATCATGGAAGGTCTCTGGACACAGTTCCTGTGATAGCACCTCAGACATGGAAGGTCTCTGGACACAGTTCCTGGGATAGCACTTCACACATCATGGAAGGTCTCTGGACACAGTTCCTGGGATAGCACCTCAGACATCATGGAAGGTCTCTCGACACAGTTCCTGGGATAGCACCTCACACCTCATGGAAGGTCTCTGGACACAGTTCCTGTGATAGCACCTCAGACATCATGGAAGGTCTCTGGACACAGTTCCTGGGATAGCACCTCAGACATGGAAGGTCTCTGGACACAGTTCCTGGGATAGCACTTCACACATCATGGAAGGTCTCTGGACACAGTTCCTGGGATAGCACCTCAGACATCATGGAAGGTCTCTGGACACAGTTCCTGGGATAGCACCTCACACCTCATGGAAGGTCTCTGGACACAGTTCCTGTGATAGCACCTCAGACATCATGGAAGGTTTCTGGACACAGTTCCTGTGATAGCACCTCAGACATGGAAGGTCTCTGGACACAGTTCCTGTGATAGCACCTCACACCTCATGGAAGGTCTCTGGACACAGTTCCTGTAATAGCACCTCAGACATCATGGAAGGTCTCTGGACACAGTTCCTGTGATAGCACCTCAGACATGGAAGGTCTCTGGACACAGTTTCTGTGATAGCACCTCAGACATCATGGAAGGTCTCTGGACACAGTTCCTGTGATAGCACCTCAGACATCATGGAAGAGGTCTCTGGACACAGTTCCTGTGATAGCACCTCAGACATCATGGAAGAGGTCTCTGGACACAGTTTCCGTGACATCACAGCCAATCTGTAAAACACAAAAGACAGCAACAGTAAAACAATCAATTATATTTATGTAGCACTTTTTCTCTCCTGCCATAAAGCGGGTTACATTGAGAATGGTCTTGTACATTACCTCTGGTGGTGGTCAGCCACACTTTCCCCAATGGGATGAAGGTGGAAGAAGTGCCTGGCCCAAGGACATGACGGCAGTGACTCAGATGTGGCAAGCTGGATACGTACCAGGAACTCGCAAGTTTGGGACAGCCACTCTACCATCTGAGCCACTCTGCCCCAAATGGCAAATAAGTTGTTGGGAAATTGTCCGTTGTCAAGTCAAGGTGGTAAGCGTCAACATTTCAATTCCAAGCACATCTGCTTTGTCCAAAGCAATGAGCTATTTGGATTGACACTGTATGAAAACACATTGCAAAAGGAATTTTACCTTTGCAAGCTCATTATACTATTGGCTAAGTTTTATATTCATATATGTAAGTTTCTCAATACCCGACCTATCTTTTGTGCCTTTAAAAAAGAATTACAATTCTACATTAAAACACTCTTTACCTGTAACAAGCAAAAAGCTGTGAAAACTATGATGCTGTGTTCCACATTGAAATGATTGACTGAGATTGTGAGCCCATGGCTTCACTTCCACTTCCGGCTCCTTCACGTCATGAACTGTGTCACAAAAAAATTGTTTCGAATTTAAAGAGACACTGCGCATGTGCAGTCTACGCATATGTCCAATTCTTGAACCGGAAATAGAAAAATGACTTTTTCAATCCCATATTCGATTTTTAAAAAAAATCATTTCTGTTTTTCTGTTGTTTTTTTATTTCAACAATCGGGAAAAGTGGATTTTTATGTAAACCTATTTTTCTATTCCAAACGAAAGACGAATGGCCGCAACGTAGACGAAGCACAACTACTACAAGATTCACATTGTGTAAGTAAACCATTTCAAATGACAACTGAATAATGTAGAGTCCAACTATCATTTGTACTGCTACGCTACAAAGTGTGGCGTTGTCTGTTGTGCCTTTATTCTGATATAGCATACAGGATGTCCCCGACCGGATATTACGTAATGACGCTTATTGTTGTGACACATTGCTCGTCTAAACAGTCCTATCTTTACAAGCCATAGCACAACATAACGTTGCTCTTAATACTTTATATTTATCACTATACAGTTATTTGTTGGAACTAAAGAACGGTAATTCCTTCAATCTAAAGTGACAATTATGATTTTGTCTCCCAAAGACTTAATAAAATGGCCCCCGTTAACTATAGAAGAGATCAAAGTTGGCATTTAACATATGTATGTCAAAAGTATTATGCACAAAGCAACATTTTTAACACATAATATCGATTTCTGAATGTAAAACCTACATTTTCTAATTGGCTTAATGGTTTAATATGATCAATACAATCTTAGAAAATGATTAAACGTACAAAAGCCGTTAAATGGATATCTTTATTGAAGAATTTTAAAGTGACTTAGTTAGCCCTTTTTTGTACTTTATCATATTGTTTATCATCATTTTCTCAACCTGATGGATGTTTGAAAGTGTGTTTTTATGTTTGATGTACATTGTTCAATTCCAAAAAGAAAAGAAAAAGACATCATCGAATGAACCCTGATATGACGCATGCGTAAATGAGTAGGAAAGCAGCTTTCAAAGAAGGAGGAACGAAGAGGCTTCACTTTGTGCTTTTTCCATGAACCAAACCTTCAATAATACGATGTGCGTATTATTCTAGCTTTTAACAACACCAAATAATCAGCGATAGTGAGGGAAGTGACAATCAATCCGTGTTGCGTGGAAGTTGTGTCGCAGGTCTTGGCTGCCGAGCAGGAAAAGCAATCAAGAGTGTGAGCTCGTGTCACGTTACAGACGATCTGCGTGGACTATGCGCTGTGTGGCATATTGGACAAGCGGAGAAGCTTTGCTGCAGGATGGGCAAGAAACAGAAGAAATGTGGAGAGGACAGGTAAGCAAAGCACTCGCAGGCGTCACATGGCGGCCTGCATGCCCTCGGTCACCTCTCACACAGCCTGGACGTCCGCGGCCTCTCACCTTCCGTCCAGTGCCTGTCTGCGCCTCACTTAGCTTAGCATCCAGCTAACCACGAGTCAGCGGCTTGGCGTCCAATATTTGCTGGACCGGCCGTCCTATCTTCTCTTTATGTCGGCGCCACTTAGCTTCCAACTCTTTAGACAACACTTTATAACAAACAGGAATGTTGTTTACTTCTGCGGTTGACTTTATAATGGCTGTATTACACAAATACGCTACGGCTATTTTCCGCCATATGTCCGCTATCAGTCCTCTGACCTATTTTGCGTAGAATGTGTGCTCTTTCACCTGTTGAATGACCACCATACTTCCATCCACTGCACTTTAGCCTCATCACACACCTGCTGAATGACCACCATACTTCCATCCACTGCACTTTAGCCTCATCACACACCTGCTGAATGACCACCATACTTCCATCCACTGCACTTTAGCCTCATCATACACCTGCTGAATGACCACCATACTTCCATCCACTGCACTTTAGCCTCATCACACACCTGCTGAATGACCACCATACTTCCATCCACTGCACTTTAGCCTCATCACACACCTGCTGAATGACCACCATACTTCCATCCACTGCACTTTAGCCTCATCACACACCTGCTGAATGACCACCATACTTCCATCCACTGCACTTTAGCCTCATCATACACCTGCTGAATGACCACCATACTTCCATCCACTGCACTTTAGCCTCATCATACACCTGCTGAATGACCACCATACTTCCACCCACTGCACTTTAGCCTCATCACACACCTGCTGAATGACCACCATACTTCCATCCACTGCACTTTAGCCTCATCATACACCTGCTGAATGACCACCATACTTCCATCCACTGCACTTTAGCCTCATCACACACCTGCTGAATGACCACCATACTTCCATCCACTGCACTTTAGCCTCATCACACACCTGCTGAATGACCACCATACTTCCATCCACTGCACTTTAGCCTCATCACACACCTGCTGAATGACCACCATACTTCCATCCACTGCACTTTAGCCTCATCACACACCTGCTGAATGACCACCATACTTCCATCCACTGCACTTTAGCCTCATCATACACCTGCTGAATGACCACCATACTTCCATCCACTGCACTTTAGCCTCATCATACACCTGCTGAATGACCACCATACTTCCACCCACTGCACTTTAGCCTCATCACACACCTGCTGAATGACCACCATACTTCCATCCACTGCACTTTAGCCTCATCACACACCTGCTGAATGACCACCATACTTCCATCCACTGCACTTTAGCCTCATCATACACCTGCTGAATGACCACCATACTTCCATCCACTGCACTTTAGCCTCATCATACACCTGCTGAATGACCACCATACTTCCATCCACTGCACTTTAGCCTCATCACACACCTGCTGAATGACCACCATACTTCCATCCACTGCACTTTAGCCTCATCACACACCTGCTGAATGACCACCATACTTCCATCCACTGCACTTTAGCCTCATCACACACCTGCTGAATGACGTCCATACTTCCATCCACTGCACTTCAGCCTCATCACACACCTGCTGAATGACCACCATACTTCCATCCACTGCACTTTAGCCTCATCATACACCTGCTGAATGACCACCATACTTCCATCCACTGCACTTTAGCCTCATCACACACCTGCTGAATGACCACCATACTTCCATCCACTGCACTTTAGCCTCATCACACACCTGCTGAATGACCACCATACTTCCACCCACTGCACTTTAGCCTCATCACACACCTGCTGAATGACCACCATACTTCCATCCACTGCACTTTAGCCTCATCACACACCTGCTGAATGACCACCATACTTCCATCCACTGCACTTTAGCCTCATCATACACCTGCTGAATGACCACCATACTTCCATCCACTGCACTTTAGCCTCATCACACACCTGCTGAATGACCACCATACTTCCATCCACTGCACTTTAGCCTCATCATACACCTGCTGAATGACCACCATACTTCCATCCACTGCACTTTAGCCTCATCACACACCTGCTGAATGACCACCATACTTCCATCCACTGCACTTTAGCCTCATCACACACCTGCTGAATGACCACCATACTTCCATCCACTGCACTTTAGCCTCATCGCACACCTGCTGAATGACCACCATACTTCCACCCACTGCACTTTAGCCTCATCATACACCTGCTGAATGACCACCATACTTCCACCCACTGCACTTTAGCCTCATCATACACCTGCTGAATGACCACCATACTTCCACCCACTGCACTTTAGCCTCATCATACAACATCGCTTAAAGTGCAGATTTGGTTTAACTAGTTGACTCATTGATAATCTGCAGGTTTATTACTGTTGCATAACTAAATGTCCCAGCATCACGTTGCTGTCATACATCACAGTGCTGTGTGTAATTTGTCTGGCGTGTAGTCACATTGTGTGTCGGTTGGCGAGTCAGCAGCTCATGTTGTGCGAAGAGAGGGACCAGCATTACAGGCTCATTGTGGTCCACTGGAATGTTTTTTTGATGGATTGATTCTCCTCCATCAGCTCGAAAGATGATGACATTGATACTCTGGCGGCAGAAATTGAAGGAGCTGGAGCCTTAAAGGAGTCAAAAGGAAAGAAGAAGAAGAAGGGAGTAAAAAAGGAGGATTTTGAGTACGTGGTCTTCTTTTCTGTCTTTTCTTTGCTGATTCATGACTAACACGTCCATCTACTGCTGCAGTGAGGATGACATCCTTAAGGAGCTGGAGGAGTTGTCCCTGGAGACACGTGGGGGAAAGTTCCTGGTGAAGCAGTCTTAATTTGCCAAACATGATTAGAAGGCTACACAGTACAAGCAATTATTTATTCTCTTTGCAGACAAATGATGTGGAAGTGAAAGATGAGAATGTGGAGCCTCCCAAAGCCGAGAAGAAAAAGACCAGAAAGGGCAAGAAGCAGAGTGTCAGCCCTGAGGAAGATGAAGACAATGAAAGACCAGCTGAGGAGGAGAAGAACGGACATCAGGTGGGATAGAGAGCGGCTTATTGCTGCTTTTGTATTTTTCTTCAACTTTTGAGCCCGTTTGTCACTGACGTTGTCATCGTTGCTCCTTAAGGTGGCGCCTGAGGGGCCGTCCGATTCTGATGAAGAGAGCAGCTCACATTCTCGTCTCAAGAACAAAGGAGGTCAAAAGGAAGACAGGGGACCGCTAGACTCTGAAGACGAAAGTGAGGTTGGAAAAGAGGGAGCGTGTGAATCTGAGGAAGATGAGGAGTTCTCGTCCCGGAGAGACAAGAAGAAGAACAACAACAAAAGTAAAGCTGCAAAAAGTGACGATGAGGATGAACAGGCGACAGATGGAGGCTCTAAGATGAAAACTGCAGCGCAGAAGAAGGCGGAGAAGAAGGAAAGAGATAAAAAGAAAAAGGAGGAGGATAGAATGAAGCAAAAGAAGTTGAAGGAGAAGGAAGTCAATACAGTAAAAGAACCAGAGAAGACTTTAGAGGCCCCAGCTCCTGAGGTCTTGCCAGCCGCAGCAGTGGAGGAACAGGAGGGCATGGATCCCGGCGCAGAGGGTAGGATGTGTGCCATCCCCCCCAGAGTGGACTTGGTGGCTAACAATTCAAGTGTGTTGTTGTATGTCAGACGAGGGTGACAAGAAGAAGAAGGATAAGAAGAAGAAAAAAGGAGAGAAGGAAGAGAAGGAGAAAAAGAAGGGGCCAAGCAAGGCAGCAGTGAAGGCTATGCAGGAAGCTCTGGCCAAGATGAAGGAGGTGTGCTTTTGAGGAGAGAAGAAGGAGTGATTGACCTGCTGAAAGATATCACAGCACTTTATTTCTGTAGGAAGAGGAGCGCGCCAAGAGAGAGGAGGAAGAGCGACTCAGAAGGCTTGAAGAGCTAGAACAACAGAGGCTGGAGGAGGTATGAAACCAGCGTCTCACCTCGTCTGCCACTAAACGGACATTTGACCTTTTAAACCCCTGGTAGGAGCGTCTTGAACAGGAGCGCAAGGAAAAGAAGAAACTAAAGGAAAAGGAGCGGAAGGACCGTCTAAAGAAGGAGGGGAAACCTATGACTAAAGCCCAGAGGGAGGCCCGAGCTCGGGCCGAAGCCACACTCAAACTACTGCAGGCTCAAGGTGCTTCGCTACCTCATGGCTGACCTCATCATCAGCTGACCATTATTTCTTTGTGCAGGTGTGGAGGTGCCATCC
>NC_084637.1:522830-625330 GCF_033978795.1 Nerophis ophidion | reverse complement strand
CCCCGAAAGGGAATAAGCGGTAGAAAATGGATGGATGGATGGATATATATATATATATATATATATATATATATATATATATATATATATATACACTGGGGCAAAAAAATATTTAGTCAGCCACCGATAGTGCAAGTTCTCCCACTTAAAGTGGTGACAGAGGTCTGTAATTTTCATCATAGGTACACTTCAACTGTGAGAGACAGAATGTGAAAAAAAAATTCAGGAATTCACATTTTAGGAATTTTAAATTATTTGTAAATTATGGTGGAAAATAAGTATTTGGTCACTTTAAATAAGGAAGATCTCTGGCTCTCACAGACCTGTAACTTCTTTTTTAAGAAGCTCTTCTGTCCTCCACTCGTTACTTATATTAATGGCACTTGTTCGAACTATGTTATCTGTATAAACGACACCTGTCCACAGCCTCAAACAGTCAGACTCCAAACTCCACTATGGCCAAGACCAAAGAGCTGTCGAAGGACACCAGGAAAATAATTGTAAACCTGCACCAGACTGGGAAGAGTGAATCTACAATAGGCAAGCAGCTTGCTGTGAAAAAAATCAACTGTGGGAGCAATTATCAGAAAAATGGAAGATATACAAGACCACTGATAATCTCCCTCAATCTGGGGCTCCAGGCAAGATCTCATCCCCTGGGGTCAAAATGATCATGAGAACGGTGAGCAAAAATCCCAGAACCACATGGGGGACCCGGTGAATGACCTGCAGAGAGCTGGGACCAAAGTAACAAAGGTTACCATCAGTAACACACTACGCCGACAGGGAATCAAATCCTGCAGTGCCAGACGTGTCCCCCTGCTCAAGCCAGTGCATGTCCAGGCCCGTCTGAAGTTGGCCAGAGAGCACTTGGGAGAATGTCATGGGGTCAGATGAAACCAAAACAGAACATTTTGGTATAAACTGAACTTGTCGTGTTTGGAGGAAGAAGAATACTGAGTTGCATCCCAAGAACACCATACCTACTGTGAAGCATGGGGGTGGAAACATCCTGCTTTGGGGCTGTTTTTCTGCTAAGGGGACAGGACGATTGATCCGTGTTAAGGAAAGAATGAATGGGGCCATGTATCCTGAGATTTGGAGCCAAAACCTCCTTCCATCAGAGAGAGCTTTGAATGGTTGACCAAATACTTAATTTCCACCATCATTTACAAATAAATTCTTTAAAATTCCTACAATGTGAATTCATGGATTTTTTTCCCACATTCTGTCTCTCCCAGTTGAAGTGTACCTATGATGAAAATGACAGACCTCTGTCATCATTTGAAGTGGGAGAACTTGCACAATCGCTGGCTGACTAAATACTTTGTTGCCCCACTATATATATATATATATATATATATATATATATATATATATATATATATAATGTATGTATATATATATATATATATAATGTGTATATATATATATGTATAAATATGTGTGTGCATATGTGTATATGTATATCCATTATTTTCTACCGCTTATTCCCTTATGGGGTCGCGGGGGGCGCTGCCGCCTATCTCAGCTACAATCGGGCAGAAGGCGGTGTACACCCTGGACAAGTCTCCACCTCATCGCAGGGCCAACACAGATAGACAGACAACATTCACACACTAGGGACCATTTAGTGTTGCCAATCAACCTATCCCCAGGTGCATGTCTTTGGAGGTGGGAGGAAGCCGGAGTTCCCGGAGGGAACCCACACATTCACGGGGAGAACATGCAAACTCCACACAGAAAGATCCCGAGCCTGGATTTGAACCCAGGACTGCAGGACTTTCGTATTATGAGGCAGACGCACTAATCCCTCTGCCACCATGAAGCCCTGTGTATATATATGTAGGTGTATATATATATATATATATATATATATATATATATATATATATATATATATATGTATGTATATATACATATGTGTGTGTATACATGTATGTATATATGTATGAATGTGTGTATATATATGAATGTATATATGTGTGTATATATGTATATATGTGTGTATGTATTAATATGTATATATATATATATGTATATGTGTGTGTGTACTGTATATATATTTAATTTTAAATTGTCCAGGGTGTACACCGCCTTCCGCTCGATTGTAGCAGAGATAGGCACCAGCGCCCCCCCGTGACCCCAAAGGGAATAAGCGGTAGAAAATGGATGGATGGATGGACCCATCCAGATATAAAGAAATGATGTCTACATTTGTTTATGTACTTTTTGGAGTGTTGAAGGAAGTGAGGTTGACCAGATAGCCTGGCAAGTCCACTTTGGTGATGTTGAATCGTTTAAATCTTTGGAAAAATCCATAATCACATTGTTATTTTTGTACGGTACCTGGCTTGTCTATTTGTCTATTAAATTTTTAAAATATGCTCAGGTCTATAATAAATACACAGTAGCCAAATGGAATGTTTGCCTGCCATCTGGGAGGGGGATGTCTTTATGGTCTCGTCAGCAATTAAAAAAAAATGTTTAGCAGCTGATACAGTTTTGACAACCAGCTAAATGCCTTGTTAACAATTGCTGTGTTTTTCACTAGCCATTAATAGTCAGTCATTGTCTGCCTTTTTACCTCCGGTCAGCGGAGTTCATTTGATTTCTAGCGGTTGAAGTGCTTGGCATTATCTGCTAACTTGTTGACTCAGTTCTGACTTGTTTTTTTGCACAGTTGCGACACACACACGTTCAAGATGGCGAGGCAGGAGGAATCACACAGCAGATCGGAGCTACAAATGTGCCCAAAGAGACAATTGAGGACCAGACAAAGATGGTGAAAAATGTACGACAATGTATGCACACACACACACATACACACACACGCACAAACACACTCTGACGAACTCACTTTAAACACACTCACCTCCATTATTGAGTGAACCTCAGTATTTGTTTATGTAGTTTGACAGAGAGACCATCAAGATTCCTGGGATGTTGATCATTGACACACCAGGACATGAATCCTTTGGGTGAGAAATGCTTGCTCATTTGCTCGGACACACAGAAGAAACACAGTGACGTGCCTTTCTGTGTGAATCCTCTTATGAGTGCCTGTGTTCCATTTGATCAGAAATCTGAGGAACCGGGGTAGTTCTCTGTGTGACATTGCCATCCTGGTGGTGGACATCATGCATGGTTTGGAGCCACAGACTATTGAATCCATCAATCTGCTAAAGGAGAAGAAGTGTCCCTTCATTGTTGCCCTCAACAAGGTGATTTCTTATCCACCTCTCCGTGTGTCATGTGGTCACGCTGGCCAACACCCCTCTTGCTCTTTAGATTGACCGTCTGTACGACTGGAAAAAGAGTCCTGAGACCGATGTTTTTGCGACGCTGAAGAAGCAGAAGAAAAACACCAAGGATGAGTTTGATGAGAGGTCAAAGGCCATCATCGTGGAGTTTGCACAGCAGGTCACCACAGCTGGTCTTCACTGGTTCACCTCTGCAAACATGCTAGAAACCTGCTGTTGTGTCATTCATCTCCATAGGGTCTCAATGCTGCCCTTTTCTACGACAACAAGGATGCTCGCACTTTTGTTTCGTTGGTTCCCACATCGGCTCACAGTGGCGACGGAATCGGAAATCTCATCGCACTCCTGGTTGAGCTCACTCAGACCATGTTGGCCCGCCGGCTAGCGTGTTGCCAAGAGCTTCGCGCTCAAGTCATGGAGGTAAAGTGCTTCTTCTAATGCCCGCTTTCTTAGCCATTTGGGCTGCGAGGGCCGTCCAAAAGTGTCTGTATGCGGGCCACAGCTCTATGAACTTGTAAGACACTTGTGGCATTTCTGACAATCTCAAACAAACACAGCTATTGTTTAGTTAAGTTCAAGTGCCAATGATTGTCACACACACACTCTAGGTGTGGCGAAATGATTCTCTGCATTTGACCCATCACCCTTGATCACCCCCTGGGAGGTGAGGGGAGCAGTGGGCAGCAGCGATGGCCACACCTGGGAATCATTTTTGGTGATTTAACCCCCAATTCCAAGCCATGATCCCGAGTGCCAAGCAGGGAGGTAACATGGCTCCCATTTTTTTAGTCTTTGGTATGAATCGGCCGGGTTTTGATCTCACAACCTAGCCATCTATAAAGTTGTGGCTAAGTGGTGAAGCCATACTTTCATCTGCACTTTTTTATTTATGGACATTATTGTAATTCAGTATTAATTGAGAAAGAAGTGATTTATAATTGTATGTACGTGTATTTTTTTTATCAGTTTCCATGAGTCCTTTCTTTTGCAATAAATTTAATTTGTATTTATTTTTCTAACTAGCCTGACCTTAGCCTCAATTATAATAGTGATTAACACATGTTTCTATATAATTTGACAAGGTTGTAAGCTATGTAGGTTAGATATAATTATTGAGTACGAAAAATAAAAAATTGAGTGTTAATATTTGAGTAGACCTCGGGTCCCTCTGAAGTGGAACATTTGGAAAGGTGAAGGACCCCTGCTAATGCACTCCATGCAGTGTGAAGAGAAACACTCTCGCTGTTGTTTTTGTTAGGTCAAAGCTTTGCCTGGCATGGGCACCACCATAGATGTTATCCTGATCAACGGATGCCTACGAGAAGGTGAGACCATCATTGTCCCTGGAGTAGAAGGACCAATCATCACTCAGATCCGTGGGCTGCTGCTTCCACCTCCTCTGAAGGAGCTCCGAGTTAAGGTACATATCTGAAGGCTGCTACACAATGTGACAGCCAGCCTAAAACTGCCTGAGAAAATGTTCATGACTGGGCTAAGAGGAGGAAAGCTGTCCTAAATATCAAGCCCACATAGAAGTGGGAAATGGATGTGAAGAGAAGGTGTTGGCTCATGACAAGCTTATTCAAACTTCTGAACCATGTGAGACTTCCTGTACCCAACTTGGGTGTGCACCTGCACCTAATGTGCTGCTGCAGTGTCACTGCTGCGTACTGAAAGAGGTCAAATTTCTTTAAATGAATGTAAATATTATTTGGAGACAATAAAAAAGGTAGTCTTTGTGATAGTCTTAATATAATAAAGTATTTTACACCCCCAATTTTCTATATAAAATGAGTAAATTCAATTTTATGAATCCTATTCACAAGCTGTTTGACGTATTGATAACCATGAAGTTATCCTAACAGCACATACTTTCCACTGCATGTGATAACGGCTGTGGATCAGCTTTGCTGCGAAACGTCTTTGTGTTCCGTCCTCCAGCAATCCCCGTCAGCTTTCTCTTTGATAGTGGACAGCGTGAATGATGTCACCGACAAGTTCTTGTGGTGAACAGGCCCTTATTTGCACGTGAGAATTGGTATGAGGGCTAAATAAACAGGCAGACGGTCCAAGTGGAGAAAGACAAAAGTCGGGACTCTCTTGGTTTTAGGGCTGGGCGATATATGGATATATACCATATATCGCAGTATATGGATATATACCATATATCGCAGTATATGGATATATACCATATATCGCAGTATATGGATATATACCATATATCGCAGTATATGGATATATACCATATATCGCAGTATATGGATATATACCATATATCGCAGTATATGGATATATACCATATATCGCAGTATATGGATATATACCATATATCGCAGTATATGGATATATGCCATATATCGCAGTATATGGATATATACCATATATCGCAGTATATGGATATATACCATATATCGCAGTATATGGATATATACCATATATCGCAGTATATGGATATATACCATATATCGCAGTATATGGATATATACCATATATCGCAGTATATGGATATATACCATATATCGCAGTATATGGATATATACCATATATCGCAGTATATGGATATATACCATATATCGCAGTATATGGATATATACCATATATCGCAGTATATGGATATATACCATATATCGCAGTATATGGATATATACCATACATCGCAGTATATGGATATATACCATACATCGCAGTATATGGATATATACCATACATCGCAGTATATGGATATATACCATATATCGCAGTATATGGATATATACCATACATCGCAGTATATGGATATATACCATATATCGCAGTATATGGATATATACCATACATCGCAGTATATGGATATATACCATACATCGCAGTATATGGATATATACCATACATCGCAGTATATGGATATATACCATATATCGCAGTATATGGATATATACCATATATCGCAGTATATGGGTATATACCATATATCGCAGTATATGGATATATACCATATATCGCAGTATATGGATATATACCATATATCGCAGTATATGGATATATACCATATATCGCAGTATATGGATATATACCATATATCGCAGTATATGGATATATACCATATATCGCAGTATATGGACATATACCGTATATCGCAGTATATGGACATATACCATATATCGCAGTATATGGACATATACCATATATCGCAGTATATGGACATATACCATATATCGCAGTATATGGACATATACCATATATCGCAGTATATGGACATATACCATATATCGCAGTATATGGACATATACCATATATCGCAGTATATGGACATATACCATATATCGCAGTATATGGACATATACCATATATCGCAGTATATGGACATATACCATATATCGCAGTATATGGATATATACCATATATCGCAGTATATGGACATATACCATATATCGCAGTATATGGACATATACCATATATCGCAGTATATGGACATATACCATATATCGCAGTATATGGACATATACCATATATCGCAGTATATGGACATATACCATATATCGCAGTATATGGACATATACCATATATCGCAGTATATGGACATATACCATATATCGCAGTATATGGACATATACCATATATCGCAGTATATGGACATATACCATATATCGCAGTATATGGACATATACCATATATCGCAGTATATGGACATATACCATATATCGCAGTATATGGATATATACCATATATCGCAGTATATGGATATATACCATATATCGCAGTATATGGACATATACCATATATCGCAGTATATGGATATATACCATATATCGCAGTATATGGACATATACCATATATCGCAGTATATGGACATATACCATATATCGCAGTATATGGACATATACCATATATCGCAGTATATGGACATATACCATATATCGCAGTATATGGATATATACCATATATCGCAGTATATGGACATATACCATATATCGCAGTATATGGACATATACCATATATCGCAGTATATGGACATATACCATATATCGCAGTATATGGATATATACCATATATCGCAGTATATGGACATATACCATATATCGCAGTATATGGATATATACCATATATCGCAGTATATGGATATATACCATATATCGCAGTATATGGATATATACCATATATCGCAGTATATGGATATATACCATATATCGCAGTATATGGATATATACCATATATCGCAGTATATGGACATATACCATATATCGCAGTATATGGATATATACCATATATCGCAGTATATGGATATATACCATATATCGCAGTATATGGATATATACCATATATCGCAGGTTTGTCTCTGTGCGATATAGAAAATGACTATATCATAATATTTGATTATATGTTCTCACACCGTTGCTTTAAGCTGCGTGCATTACATTACTGGCGTGTCTCACTCCTTCTCATCTGTCCTTCTCACAGAGACGTGAAATAAGCCCGCCTTCTTACATACATCACATACTGTTGCGCATGTAGCGTCACACGCTGTCGCCTCAGCTAACGTTAGTAACGTTAGCTGAGGCAGGTCGAGTTGCTTTTAGCTGCGTGCATCACACAACAGGCGTTTCTCACTCCTCGTCTCTCATTCTCACAGATACGGAGAACAAGCCCGCCTTCTTACATACGTCACATACTGTCGCGAGTCTAGCGTCATAGCTCTCGCCGATCAGAGAGAGAGAGATGGTGCGAAACTTATCACAAATGGAGGAAGAACAATAAATGCCCAACAAAAAGAGCAGGGGGTCCATCATCTGGCGGTGGTTTGGCTCCAAGTGGGAAGATATTCAGCAGACAACAGCAATATGCTGTTCAATATATATTTGATGACTGTACTATGCTAAAAGTATATATTTGTACCATGAATTGATTAACGTGGACCCCGACTTAAACAGGTTGAAAAAGATATTTGGGCGTTACCATTTAGTGATCAATTGTACGGAATATGTACTTTACTGTGCAATCTACTAATACAACTATCAATCAATCATGCAAAGTATGCAGCAGAAGTGTTACTACAAAAAGGTAGAAAAACTATTAATTTGTTCTTTCATTTAAAAAGTCACCCGTGAGAGAATGAAGAGTATTTAATAAATACAGTTTTGCTTAATGGCCTTAGTTGTGATTTCCCTCTCTGCATGAAAGTTTAAAAGTAGCATATATGAATGCAGTATGAAGAAGAATGTTTGAATGTAGACACATAGAATCATCATACTGCTGTCATTATATGCATCAAGTGTTCATTCAAGGCTAAGGCCAAATATCGTAATATATATCGTACATCGCAATGTGGCATAAAAAAATCACAAAATTAATAAAAGCCAATATCGCCCAGCCCTACTCGGTTTTGTCATTTTTCTCTATTTTTCGCACTTTTAAGTTAACATGGGTAAGTAAGCTATTAAACACAGAACTTTTTTTATTCTGAAAATGAATTGGACATATGTTGTTTGTGTCGTACTTTCCGTCCCGTTCTACCCCATGTGTTCGAAATTGCTGCAGCCTTGCAAAATAGAAGATCTGCCTTTTTGTGCGGAAGTCTGCAGTCTTTCAGCACATCCACAAGTGATGGAAACTGACACATTGACTAAATTGAAAAGGTATGTGCGTGGACGTTACACAATCAGTGGAAATCCGGGGTAAGGGAGCAGTCATGGGGTTCCTTTTGCTCACCATCTTACCAAACCTTGATGTGCACTAAACTAGCGGGGCGAGACCCAGTTCTCAAGCAGTAAGTTAACTTTTGTGCAAATTATTACCGCTACGAGAAGCATATACCATATAACGTGCTGTAATTACAAATATATAATCTAGTCCGACCTATTTCTGTGAACTCTGTATTGTCATTGCAATATATTTTCCAGTGGTTTATTGACTATATTTTCTAATGATTGACAAGCTCATTACATTTTTTTGTTTGATATTTTGT
This sequence comes from Nerophis ophidion, assembly GCF_033978795.1. Classification (NCBI taxonomy): domain Eukaryota; kingdom Metazoa; phylum Chordata; class Actinopteri; order Syngnathiformes; family Syngnathidae; genus Nerophis; species Nerophis ophidion. Next base: position 616,126 of record NC_084637.1, on the reverse strand, counting down.
ATAGAACCAATATGAGAAGCACAAAGAGGTGTCCACAGCTCAGGGTGTTAAGATTCTGGGTAAAGACCTGGAAAAGGCATTGGCAGGGCTCCCTCTCCTGGTGGCACACAGAGATGATGAAATACCTGTGCTGAGGGTAACACACAACACACCCCCTCCTCACTTTCCAAACACATTTGACACGGCTGATATTTACTCTGCTCTTTAGGATGATCTTATTCATGAGCTGAAACAAACTCTGAGCTGCATCAAGTTGGAGGAGAAAGGAGTTTATGTGCAGGCGTCGACGCTGGGATCACTGGAGGCTCTGCTTGAGTTTCTGCGCACATCCAAAGTACCCGTGAGTTGTCAGCAGGGAATTCTTTTCTTAACCCTTGGAAAGACTTGACCTGTACAACATTTTTGTAGTGGCTTTATTGCAGTAGAAAGGAACAGCATTTAACAAATATGAAATCATTTGTATTTCATCCCTTTGGAAAATTTGACTAACATATAGTGCTTTTATTTATTTGATTTTTGATTTTTTTTGCTTCGTCTGTTTCTCTGTTTTCGTCTTTTTTTCATGCTCATAGACTTGGATTGGACAGATGTATTGTATATCCATAAGTCTGAGTATGAACTGATGAAGCTTGCACACATAAGAGGCGAAACACCTTCTAAGACAAACTGAACAGTCCTGTTGTAATTGTTTGAATGCCCTGAGAATACAATGAATGGATGAATGACACGTCCATAGACACTTGCCATAAAAGGCTGGAACTTTATGGGGATAGATTTGGAAATTCAGCAGTGCATCACATGTTTATTTTCCCCACGACAGCTGAACTTTTGAACTCTGTGTTTGTGTGTGCAGTACGCTGGCATCAACATTGGTCCCGTCCACAAGAAAGATGTGATGAAAGCGTCCACCATGCTGGAGCATGACCCACAGTATGTCCATTATTCAAGCTTTTTGCTTTTGGTGGACTGCTATTTGAATTTCTTTCTAATGTGCAACCAAGCTTTATCTCGTGCAATTAGTGTGATCCATTTGACGAGTACATGTGAAAGTTTGGTGGACAGTTTTTAATCTAATAGTTACTTGTGAGCGGTTTCATCGAATCCTGCGTTAGTAGCCTGGCAAAAAATACGTTAATTACCAGAGATGTCCGGTTATATCGGACTGCTGATATTATCGGCCGATAAATGCTTTAAAATGTAACATCGAAAATGACCGGTATCAGTTTTAAAAAGTAAAATTCATGACTTTTTAAAATGCTTTAAAATATTTAAAAACTAATTGGACAAATTCATAAAAAATAGGCTTGTGGACAACTAAAACAAATACAGAGCAACCTTTTTTTTTTCACATCGATGGCGCTAATCGAAATGGAGGAAATTACCAATGCAATAGATTGTATTAATTAACCTAACAAAAGCATTTGACTCACATTTATCATGTTGTTGTAAATGTGCTCATGTTCGAAATAAACTATGAAAAGAAAGAAAGAATATCATAATTAAATAAGTACGTATGACATCAGAGGCTTGGTCTTGAACTATCTGAAAAGCTAAAACACTTGAAGGTAGCACAATGTCTATTTCCATTAATTACAATTAATAAGAAAACATAAACGCCTGACTTACTTATCAAGGAGAAAATTAGCAAGTTTGGCGTCAGATGAAAAAATCTTCCCAGCCTTCAGTGGTCTCCATCTTTCAAAGGCATTCCCAATACAAATCCTGGTTTTGTTCCTGGCTTTGTCATGAATAAGTTGAGAATGGTATCTTTTAGATGTACTAAGATCTGACATGTTTAGTAACTTTACCAGTGGCAGTAGCCAGACCAAGATGTTGGTGCATAACTGGCAACTTGGATGTGACACACTCACAGACTTTCTACCTGGTTAAACGGTAGAGGGCAGAACATCGAAATGAAAACAATAACAAGATTTCGGGGCTGTAAATTTAATTTTGAAATGATTATATCCTGGCTAAACCAATGTTATCAATTATAGAGGTATTGTAAAAAAAAAACATGATTTATTAATGCCTTTTGACATGTCAGGGCCATTTAATGATGACTTGACATGAAATTATTACATATGGCTCCTTTAAGTAATGAATAAAGCAAAATATATTCTGGACCTACTATCACTCCAAGTTATGGTGTAGCAATATGAGGAAACAACTACAAAAGTACACAGCGTTACAGTTAAGGTCAGTTAAAACGTCATGTGACGGCTATAGAGAGCATTCAGCCCTTTTATTGAATCAAAAACATTTTGAAATTCATAATTTGGTAAAAGGCAACATGGTGGAACAGTGGTTATTGCTAATGCCTCACAAAAAGAAGGTTCTGGGTTAAATACCTCCGGGTACTCCGGCTTCCTCCCACCTCCAAAGACATGCACCTGGGGATTGGCCCCTCCCACCTCCAAAGACATGCACCTGGGGATTGGCCCCTCCCACCTCCCAAGAAATGCACATGGGGATTGGCCCCTCCCACCTCCAAAGACATGCACATGGGGATAGGCCCCTCCCACCTCCAAAGACATGCACATGGGGATAGGCTCCTCCCAACTCCAAAGACATGCACCTGGAGATAGGCTCCTCCCACCTCCAAAGACATGCACCTGGGGATAGGCTCCTCCCACCTCCAAAGACATGCACCTGGGGATTGGCCCCTCCCACCTCCAAAGACATGCACATGGGGATAGGCCCCTCCCACCTCCAAAGACATGCACCTGGGGATAGGCCCCTACCACCTCCAAAGACATGCACTTGGGGATAGGCCCCTCCCACCTCCAAAGACATGCACCTTGAGATAGGCCCCTCCCACCTCCAAAGACATGCACCTGGGGATAGGCTCCTCCCACCTCCAAAGACATGCACCTGGGGATTGGCCCCTCCCACCTCCAAAGACATGCACATGGGGATAGGCCCCTCCCACCTCCAAAGACATGCACCTGGTGATAGGCCCCTCCCACCTCCAAAGACATGCACCTGGGGATAGGCCCCTCCCACCTCCAAAGACATGCACCTGGGGATAGGCCCCTCCCACCTCCAAAGACATGCACACATGGGGATAGGCCCCTCCCACCTCCAAAGACATGCACCTGGGGATAGGCCCCTCCCACCTCCAAAGACATGCACCTGGGGATAGGCCCCTCCCACCTCCAAAGACATGCACCTGGGGATAGGTTGATTGGCTAAACTAAATGGTCCCTAGTGTGTGGATGTTGTCTATCTGTTTTTTTTTTTTGTCATGTCTAGCTTCTCAGGCAAATTGTATAGTTGATGTAGATGTAGGTGTAGGTGTAGGTGTAGATGTAGATGTAGATGTAGATGTAGGTGTAGGTGTAGATGTAGATGTAGATGTAGGTGTAGGTGTAGGTGTAGATGTAGATGTAGATGTAGGTGTAGATGTAGATGTAGGTGTAGATGTAGATGTAGGTGTAGGTGTAGATGTAGGTGTAGATGTAGGTGTAGATGTAGATGTAGATGTAGATGTAGATGCCCATATCAGCTGTTCAGATTGACTTTACAAACGAGAAGTGTAGGATACTTCTCTTGTTGCCTTATTTGAATGTGACTTTATTAAATGTATTTATGTTATCATTTGGTGCAGGAGGGGATAGAAAGAGAAAAAAAGGAAGACGGGGGGAAATTGTGGGGATAAGAGGGAGATTAGACAGAGAGAGAAAAACAGCAACAGCAAACACAACAACAGTAAAACAACACCAACACATACGATATGGACAAATATGATGGTAAAAGTGATAGCAAATAAGCAGTTGGTGAAATAAATAATAATATAGAAATGACAATGAGCATTTTTACACTAAAACTGGAGCAATACAAATACCAATAGAAAAAGTGCTATTGATCATGAAAAATACCATTAGTTTACCTCTATTTTCAACAATGCAGTTGTTCAAATGCAACAATACGTATACATAATGATAGCTAGAAAGACAATAAAAATTTAAAAAATGAAATAATAAAAACAAAAAGGAATATCGAACGATGGCGGGGAAGAGAGAGGGGCAACCTATATTAATCTTGTAGATTGTTATAGTAACAATGGGTTAAGCCTTGTCAATATGCCTTGTGTTACCCAGTTTACCCGAGTTGTCTGTCTCTCTGTGATGAATGCAGCTGGTATAGGCTCCAGCCTTCCCCGCGACCCAAATAGGGACAAGTGGTAGAAGATGGAGGGAATTTGGTACATGTAAATAGCAAAGCTGCTACCCAATGATGTTCAACAATGCTTCTCAACAAACAGAAGTAATATAAAGTTATGGAAAATAGTCATGGAACTTAAAGCATTGGTATGAGTGCTGCATCATGGATGTGAAATGTTAGCTTCCTTTGACACTGCTAACGTTTGTCTTTTTCAATTTCAAATCATCACAAAACCGTTTACAGTTCTTCTTAGCGTCTTTGGGCCCTCGCTGTCTTTTCCTTGTCTTTGAGCCTTCTCTCGACACTCTGTTGTGCCTGCCATACACACACACACACACACACACACACACACACACACACACACACACACACATCACCCCAGGCGCTCCGCTTTCATGTGCACTCTACCAGAACAGTCTTGCAGACTTTTTAGTCGTTAAACAAATCATTGAAGCAATAAAATACAAATAGAAAACGTTTTTCCAATTGATTTGATGAAAGGTAAGACATTGTCAGTCACTGCTATGATTGCTAAGTTTGGCAGGGTGTAATGTCCAAAGTGGCAAAAGCATTTAGTCTGGTAGTAATGTCCCCATTTATTGATGAACTGAGCTGATTTCAACTGAGCATTGTACTGTAGCTTTACCCTTCCCAGTGCAAGGCAAATAAAGGGGCACTTCCTTTGGCACGGCACCAGCGATCTAGTCTTAGTGTGGAATATTCACTGTCTGCTATGATGAACATAAGCAGCAGCATATGATACTTGTCAATGTATCCAGGGGAGAAACAAATGCAGGCTCTTAGTTAAAGAAATCTGAATGCAATTATTAATCCCAACACCAACAGCAGCTCTCATTTAGCACACATAGAAGTCAAAACATAGAAGTTGAAATTGAAACAGTCTTCAAGCACAATGTATTCATCAAAGGTGAGTATTCCCTCAGCTGCCTTTGCTTGCATTTGCTCAGGGGTCAAGCCTCACAATATTCTGCATCTCGGCAAGTGTGCTTTTGTTGCTCACCTTCCCCTGGCCAACGTTTCCTCACCCAGAATTGTATATTTCCAAGTCTTAAGACTTTGACTTTTTAATAAAATGGCTAATAAAACACTTTTTATTAGCCATACTTACTAGTATTGTGAAGTTTTGTGTCTTACAACAAACGTGTGATGCTCAAAAGTGGTATTTTTCTTCCTCAAAAGCTCTATTGCCTAAAAACAGGTTTATGTCTCACTGAAAAAATATTATTCAGTAGATTACTTGTTTAGATATTTTGAAAAGAAATTCTAAATCCAATATATACTTAGTGATGTTGTCAGTTCTTCCAGTGTAGACTTTCAGTCAATACAGGTCTTGCCGGGTCAGACCAGCATGCTCTCAAAATGATTCAATTGCGTTTATGTCGCTGCTGTTCCACAGGTACGCTGCAATTCTGGCATTCGACGTCAAAGTGGAGAGAGATAGCCAGGAAATGGCTGACAGCCTTGGTGTCCGCATCTTCTCGGCTGAAATAATCTACCATCTTTTTGATGCTTTTACCAAATACCGTGACGACTACAAGAAAGCTAAGCAGGAAGAGTTCAAGTAAGTGCACGCCTTGCTAGCTCACCGTCCGTGTCTGGCTGTTGCTTGACAAGTGTGTGTGTGTGTGTGTGTGTTCAGGCACGTGGCGGTGTTTCCTGCAAAGTTGCGTGTTCTCCCTCAGTTCATCTTCAATTCCCGAGACCCAATCGTAATGGGTGTGTCTATAGAAGCTGGCGTTCTACGGCAAGGGACACCACTGTGCGTTCCCAGTAAAGGGGTGAGTGCCGTCAACTCTGCTTGTGTGTTGATTCCTGTGAATGACATGTTTGTGTGCTACAGTTTGTCGACATTGGTGTGGTCACCAGCATCGAGATCAACCATAAGACCGTCGATAGCGCCAAAAAAGGTCAGGAGCTCTGCATCAAGATAGAACCCATTCCTGGAGAGTCGCCCAAGATGTATGGTCGCCATTTTGAGGCCACCGACATTTTAGTCAGCAAGGTAAGTCTTTACCTGTGTCTCAAATCGGAGGCTGCATCCTTCCAAGGACCCAGCCCATGTGCGGGTCCTAGCCAGAGTCCTCCAGCAGCCATAGGAATTGATCTAGCCTCTGGGACACTTCCTGGTTACGCTCTCACATTTACGTCTTGTATCTGCTGCTCGGTCGCGTGATGCTTGAATAATGGCAGCGGTGAGAATCTTCAATCGTTTTTTTAGGTTCTCTTGGTCCTGTACTTTATTTTAGAGGAAGCGGCTAAGATCTATGGTTGTCATTCCAAAGCTGTTATTCCTAATGATTCATTTTATGCTTGTGAATGATTATTGTACCTTTTTAAAAACACGCAGACGATTCAGAAGTTGTCCCAGAAAGAGTCCTCACCATCGAACCAAACAGCGACACCACATGATCTCATTTAGCAGTTACTTTATTCATTAATATGTGAATCACAATTGTCAAGTTGCTTGCATTACAGCCGGTAACAATAAATATCGGGATAGCATAATTATATTATCCTCATCATATAGTTATTTGCAATGAAGGCAGAGGAAATGAATCACAACAACTACAGTTTCAGCACATTACTTTATTCATTGTTATAGTTGAGGAAAATACTTTGTTTTGAAATTACCGTCCAAACTGCTATATACTTGTTTGTGTCATTTCTCCTTGATTATTTTGCAAAGCAACAAGAAAAAACGGAAAAGTTAAACACAAGATCACAACAATCATTAATAGAAGTAAACATTTTCAAATGTAAATAGAAAAACAACAATAATTAATGTTGGTACATTTACAATACTTCACTCTTCCGGCCACACATTAATAGAACATCATTCATTCCATGTCTTGCGGCCCAAAAAATTTAAATTAAAAGATGTCAAGCTTTACTTCCAAACGATGAAAAAAGCTCCGGGCACCGAGCCGTCTGCAATTGCCCGACATCTGACTCTACCTCGGGGTGAAGAGAGGCTCAACGAGCACGGAGGTTGCTCACCGTTACAGCTGGACATGTCTGCTTCCAACCAATAAATAAAGCTATATTCATACTTTAGAGTTGCAAAGAGCCGTTATGTTGAAAAACTTTTTCAGAATTGAGCGTGCAAAAGATCTGTGGATTTGACAGGATGGGAGGTGTACACGGATGTAAACTTTTCTGATGGATTTCTCCCAGGGATCAATAAAGTACTTTCTATTCTATTCTAATGGCAAATTAAGACACCTTTGTCGGACAGACTCGAAGGACATTTTTTGAATTGGGACAGCCTTGGCGCACCTCCCTAATGTGCGCTGCTTATGTCTCATTGTGAGTACTAAAGGTCCATTCCACCCAAACGCTGCCATTTGTTCCTGGGGACATGGAATTGATGAAATAGAGCGCGACATTAGTGGTAACTTACATGGAATTGATGAAATAGAGCGCTACATTAGTGGTAACTTACGTGGAATTGATGAAATAGAGCGCTACATTAGTGGTAACTTACATGGAATTGATGAAATAGAGCGCTACATTAGTGGTAACTTACATGGAATTGATGAAATAGAGCGCTACATTAGTGGTAACTTACATGGAATTGATGAAATAGAGCGCTACATTAGTGGTAACTTACATGGAATTGATGAAATAGAGCGCTACATTAGTGGTAACTTACATGGAATTGATGAAATAGAGCGCTACATTAGTGGTAACTTACATGGAATTGATGAAATAGAGCGCTACATTAGTGGTAACTTACATGGAATTGATGAAATAGAGCGCTACATTAGTGGTAACTTACATGGAATTGATGAAATAGAGCGCTACATTAGTGGTAACTTACATGGAATTGATGAAATAGAGCGCTACATTAGTGGTAACTTACATGGAATTGATGAAATAGAGCGCTACATTAGTGGTAACTTACATGGAATTGATGAAATAGAGCGCTACATTAGTGGTAACTTACATGGAATTGATGAAATAGAGCGCTACATTAGTGGTAACTTACATGGAATTGATGAAATAGAGCGCTACATTAGTGGTAACTTACATGGAATTGATGAAATAGAGCGCTACATTAGTGGTAACTTACATGGAATTGATGAAATAGAGCGCTACATTAGTGGTAACTTACATGGAATTGATGAAATAGAGCGCTACATTAGTGGTAACTTACATGGAATTGATGAAATAGAGCGCTACATTAGTGGTAACTTACATGGAATTGATGAAATAGAGCGCTACATTAGTGGTAACTTACATGGAATTGATGAAATAGAGCGCTACATTAGTGGTAACTTACATGGAATTGATGAAATAGAGCGCTACATTAGTGGTAACTTACATGGAATTGATGAAATAGAGCGCTACATTAGTGGTAACTTACATGGAATTGATGAAATAGAGCGCTACATTAGTGGTAACTTACATGGAATTGATGAAATAGAGCGCTACATTAGTGGTAACTTACATGGAATTGATGAAATAGAGCGCTACATTAGTGGTAACTTACATGGAATTGATGAAATAGAGCGCTACATTAGTGGTAACTTACATGGAATTGATGAAATAGAGCGCTACATTAGTGGTAACTTACATGGAATTGATGAAATAGAGCGCTACATTAGTGGTAACTTACATGGAATTGATGAAATAGAGCGCTACATTAGTGGTAACTTACATGGAATTGATGAAATAGAGCGCTACATTAGTGGTAACTTACATGGAATTGATGAAATAGAGCGCTACATTAGTGGTAACTTACAAGCTTGTCCCTCATTGAAATGAATTTAATGGGTGCTTGGTCTCCCCCAAAATACCACCATTTCAACATGGAGCATGCTTTTCAAAAAGAAACGCAATATTTTAGAAAAGAAATAATGTTCGAAAAACAAAACAATCTGCTCAAAAACGTTTAAGTCGGGCTGCTCCGTCATTCTGTAACAATAGAATTGTTGTTGTTGTTGTTGTTGTTCATGCAGCACTTTTCATATGATGGACAACATGCTCAGTTGACAGCAAGCCGTTTAATAAAAAAAGGGCAGTGGCAAGGATCCCTTTGAGGTAAAAAACAATAAAAAAATAGAGGAATAGAAAATGATGAGTTTGCGTCAAGGTGGTCCTTTTGGTTCGGGGGGCATTTTTACCATTTTGAAGATGCTTTGAAAGGAATTTCTTGCATATACATTCTGTAAAAATGCAATTTACAGAAAATGGCTCTGGGGCTTGTGTTTTAATGTATGAAAAGTTCCATTTAAAGTTCCAAATACATTTAAGAAAAATGACATAATTATGATAACAAATACTCTAAATGTAGGAATCAAATATTTTGTTGAAGTAACGAAGCCGTGGGTGTTTGCTTCCCTCATGGCCTTCTTCTCCGTTACGTGGTCTCTGCTCCCGCCTAGTAACTATCCCAGCCATGGCCTTCTTCTCCGTTACGTGGTCTCTGCTCCCGCCTAGTAACTATCCCAGCCATGGCCTTCTTCTCCGTTACGTGGTCTCTGCTCCCGCCTAGTAACTATCCCAGCCATGGCCTTCTTCTCCGTTACGTGGTCTCTGCTCCCGCCTAGTAACTATCCCAGCCATGGCCTTCTTCTCCGTTACGTGGTCTCTGCTCCCGCCTAGTAACTATCCCAGCCATGGCCTTCTTCTCCGTTACGTGGTCTCTGCTCCCGCCTAGTAACTATCCCAGCCATGGCCTTCTTCTCCGTTACGTGGTCTCTGCTCCCGCCTAGTAACTATCCCAGCCATGGCCTTCTTCTCCGTTACGTGGTCTCTGCTCCCGCCTAGTAACTATCCCAGCCATGGCCTTCTTCTCCGTTACGTGGTCTCTGCTCCCGCCTAGTAACTATCCCAGCCATGGCCTTCTTCTCCGTTACGTGGTCTCTGCTCCCGCCTAGTAACTATCCCAGCCATGGCCTTCTTCTCCGTTACGTGGTCTCTGCTCCCGCCTAGTAACTATCCCAGCCATGGCCTTCTTCTCCGTTACGTGGTCTCTGCTCCCGCCTAGTAACTATCCCAGCCATGGCCTTCTTCTCCGTTACGTGGTCTCTGCTCCCGCCTAGTAACTATCCCAGCCATGGCCTTCTTCTCCGTTACGTGGTCTCTGCTCCCGCCTAGTAACTATCCCAGCCATGGCCTTCTTCTCCGTTACGTGGTCTCTGCTCCCGCCTAGTAACTATCCCAGCCATGGCCTTCTTCTCCGTTACGTGGTCTCTGCTCCCGCCTAGTAACTATCCCAGCCATGGCCTTCTTCTCCGTTACGTGGTCTCTGCTCCCGCCTAGTAACTATCCCAGCCATGGCCTTCTTCTTCTTCTTCTTGTAGGGGAGAATTCCCGGAAATGTAAGGTTTGTTTTTAAGAGGTAAAACACGCCAATGGCACTGATTCTGTAACCTGACTCTGGCCAGATCCTTGTAGTTGGCTGAGCTCCACACAAGGATCTGGGACTTCTCAATAGGAGATGTATGTCAGAAGATAAACAGAATCCTTGTGTGTGATTGGATAAAGCACTTCAGCACTCACATGGAAATGAAGCCATGACGCCGATGAGAGCCATGCTGGAAAATCCAAACCCGGTCGGAAGAAGAGTCAAAACATCCTTGCCACCAACAAATGCCTTTAAAACCCTTCTCTGCTCATCTTTTAAAGAATGAATATTTCATAGATTGGACAAAACAGTTGCAAGCGTCATTGTTGTTGGAATCAAACACTCGCTTGGGCGCTACATCACATCTACGAAATTCCGCCCGGCGATCCTGATTGGCTCATAATTTTTTTTGCTATCTGGTAGGGGTTTGCAATGCCTGCGAGCCTAGATCCTTGTGTGGACTACAAGGATCTGGCGAGAGTCAGGTTACTGAGTCTGTGGAATGGTCCTGAAGTGTCACTGCAAGAGCCATTTGGTTCACTTTGGATCAAATGATGAATTGTTGTAATGTGGTTTACTGGAGAATTGTAGTCTCCTTCACACAATCACGTCATTTATAGTGTGAGAGCAAAATGTCTCCAGAAATGAGTTGATGACACCATCGCTGTTTGCAGATCACACGAGCGTCCATTGACGCTCTGAAGAACTGGTTCCGAGACGAGATGCAGAAGGCGGACTGGCAGCTAATCATGGAACTGAAGAATACCTTTGAGATCATCTGAGCACATGACTAACTAGCAGGTTCCACCTTTCTCATCGTGACAGAAAAGAGACTTTTCTTTGAGAACTCTCTCATTATTCCAACGTGCCTGTTCTTCTTCTTCACTTCCCGGATTCATGGTTGCTGTTGCTACCTTAACACTCTGCCAAGGTGCATCATGGGACTTTACACAAGGAAGCAGCAGCTCATCAGTCTCAAAGACAACTCTTAGTTGATATTTTTGCTGTGTGCTTTCTGCCACGTTGGCGGCTGGGGGAAGGGTAGACAAGACAGGAAGTGATTTATTGCAGTGCCGATGGAATAAAATGTCATGAAAATTGCTTATGAGTGCCTTTTGTGAGTAAGACAAGTAGAAACTAGAAATTGTGACCAAGAGCATGAAAACAAGCCACCATTTATTGTGAATTACACGTCTCATTCAATTTGATATGTGCTTTTGTACTTAGACTTGGAACAATTGAATGATTAAAGCTGGTCGAAGAACCTTAAGTCATGGACATGTCATGTGGAAGTTCTGTTCTGTAGAAATGAAGTGTCACATTAGTTGCCGGTTGGGATGAATAGTCCGTGCAGGTCCAGGTGAACGCTGACAGGGATGGCGGCCCGTGCAAGCTCCTGAAAGGTCTTGGCGTTGAGCACCAGCATGAATGGTGAGATGTTGGAATCCAGAGAGAGGACAGATGACAAGATCACACCTGCACAGAAGTGACAGAATGGTTAGAAAAAGGTGTACGCTGCACCAGCGTGTTGGGTCGGAGTTCACCGTCATCTTCGTCCACCGCTCCGGGTGCCGCCACAAATACGGGTTCTGACGGGTAGCACCTGTCCAGTTGCCACTCTACCTGTGTTCTGGTCAGAGTGTCAAACTTGACGATCTGTGGGGAGGAAGTTGTTGTCTTGAAGTGTTGCAGACGCTCGTGATGTCATTGCTTTAGTAACCTTGACCTTGTTGGGCTGCGGTGACCAGTCCACTCTGGAGCCATAGAAGTACCTGTACTTCTTTGCATTGAACTTGTAGTTAATGTTGGGAAGCTCCAGACCTGACGATGTACAATGGCGTTCAACACTTTGGGCACGCTACCCTCAAAACTGCACCTGCTATCACCGACCTTCGAATAGAACATCCGGCTCACAATAAATTGCACCGTCATCCTTCATGATCGCTTTGGCAGTCGTGTTGGCCAGAGTCACCAAGTTGACTCCTTTTGGAGTATCCTGTAAAACAAACACTCTGAATGCTTGTAATACTTCGCCATAGGAACCCCGACTGCTAAAAGAGAAAGATATAGAGAATATACCACAATTGGGACCTTGGCAAAGCATTACAATTTAGTTAAAGAGGTTTAAAATGCCCTTTAAAAAAAGCATATGCACATAAGCCAGCTCCTCATGAACCTCACTTTAGGACTTAGTCAGTTAAAAAAAAATCAAGCTGAATCCACATTTCAAGTGCATTCTAGCGAGAGTTGAAAATCATTTTCTAAAATGTCAGTAGAAGTCATTTATTTCCCTTCCTTTCCTTTCCTTTCCATCCCCAATGAGAGAATAATATAGCAGCTTTTGTGGTATAATGACAGCTTTCATTCCCAGCCAGCTTTAAATGGGTTCTTTTGCACTAAAATACAAACAATTTCTTTCACATGTATTCATATAACGACAAAATATGCATCAAGTTCGAATCCGAAACACTGAACAAAAATATAGACAGAAATAGAGTAGAGGCCAACAGTTGCACATCTCAGTCATTGCCTTTTCTTTGTTTCCACCCCATTGCTAAAGCAATTAACTCCACTAATCAAGCATGATAAGGCACACCTGAGAAGTGAAAAGCATTTCAGGTGACGACCTCTTGAAGCTCAGGGAGAAAATTACAAGAGTGTGCAAAGCAGTAATCGGAGCAAAGGGTGGCTATTTTGAAGAAACTAGAATATAAAACATGTTTTCAGTTATTTTTTTGTTAAATACATAATTCCTCATGTGTTCATTCATAGTTTTGATGTGATGTAAAGAAAAGACTTAGAATGAGGAGAAGGTGTGTCCAAAGTTTTGGCCTGTATTGTTTCTAGACTCAACATTCATGAGTTGAACTCAAAGATGTAACATTTCTATCTACACAAAATGTCTATTACTCTCATGATTTTCACAAAGCTGTGTTAGTGAGCATTTCTCCTCTGCTGAGATAATCCATTCACTTTATGGCGCATCAAGATGCTGATTAGACAGCATGATTATTACACAGGTGTACCTGAGGCTAGCCATGATAAAATGTGCAGTTTTCTTATCAAGCTGATGGATGACAACATATGATGACTGACTGCAGACCTTGTTCAATCTTCTACCTCTAAGTGTTTCAGAGAATTTGACAGTGCATCCAAGCTGTCCTTACAAGCGCAGACTATGTATCCACATCAGCCCTGGACCACCATCTGGCATCTTCACCCTCAAGATGGTCTGCAACCAGTCACCCGGTCAGTCGCTAACCACTATGGATGTTGCTCCCTAGACTTGCTCAGTTTTCATCTTTCCTTGCCTGCCTTAAGTTGCCTCTTGGGCTCAGCTCTTGGTGTCTTATGTCCAAGACCTTCGGTTCTTACAGACGTCTTTGTTCCTCCGTACTGCCATCTTTGGTGTGCAACTAGTGGTGGCGTCTCGGTACAGGCAGCTTCCATGTTATAGACAACCAACACATACTTTTTGCACTGTAAAACTCCTTTTTTGGTGAGGCACACTTGTACAACGAGCATGCCATCAGATAAGTGTCACACCTGTGAGCTGGATCGATCATCAAAGGAGAAGTGCTCACAAACACAGATTTGTCAACAAGAATTGAGAGAAGTAGGCCCATTCTGTACAGACATGGGAGCAACAACTCTTATATTCATGCTACCTTTTCTGTGGTTTAGTATAAAAGGAACAGGTAACACTCATTTAAAAAGGCTTAAAAAATGATTCATCCTCACTTTTTCCACATTACAGCCTTATTCTTAAATGGAATAAATACAAAATTAGACAGACAATACCCCTAAAACAACAAAAAAATCATGTTCAATAGTATTCACAGCCTTTGCTCAATATTTAGTGGATGCACCTTTGGCAGCAATCACAGCCTCAAGTCTTTTTCAGTACCATGCCAGCATCTTGGCACACCTGTCTTTTTCAGTACCATGCCAGCATCTTGGCACACCTGTCTTTGGCTGCTTGGCCCATCCCACTTTGCAGCACCAGGTTGGATGAGAAGAGCTGGTGTGCATCCAGGATGTCTCTGTACTTTGCTGCATTCATCTTAGTCTAGTCAGGGAGGTGACCAAGGACCCGATGGTCACTGTCGGAGCCATTTCTTATTCAAATGTTTATCAAAATACACCTGAAAGACTCTCAGACCATGAAGGACTAAGTGATCTAAGCTGGTGAGACAACGATTGGACTATTTGGTCTGTTTGCCAGACATCATGTTTGGAAGAAATCAGGGACCGATCATATTCAGGTCAATACCATCCAGCACGGTGGTGCAGGGGTTAGTGCATGTGCCTCACAATACAAAGGTCCTGAGTAGTCCTGAGTTCAATCCCGGGCTAGGAGATCTTTCTGTGTGGAGTTTGCATGTTCCCCCCGTGACTGCGTGGGTTCCCTCGGTTACTCCGGCTTCCTCCCACCTCCAAAGACCTGCACCTGGGGATAGGCCCCTCCCACCTCCAAAGACATGCACCTGGGGATAGGCCCCTCCCACCTCCAAAGACATGCACCTGGGGATAGGCCCCTCCCACCTCCAAAGACATGCACCTGGGGATAGGCCCCTCCCACCTCCAAAGACATGCACTTGGGGATAGGCCCCTCCCACCTCAAAAGACATGCACCTGGGGACAGGCCCCTCCCACCTCCAAAGACTTGCACCTGGGGATAGGCCCCTTCCACCTCCAAAGACATACACCTGGGGATAGGCCCCTCCCACCTCCAAAGACATGCACCTGGGGATAGGCCCCTCCCACCTCCAAAGACATGCACCTGGGGATAGGCCCCTCCCACCTCCAAAGACTTGCACCTGGGGATAGGCCCCTTCCACCTCCAAAGACATACACCTGGGGATAGGCCCCTCCCACCTCCAAAGACATGCACCTGGGGATAGGCTCCTCCCACCTCCAAAGACATGCACCTGGGGATAGGCCCCTCCCACCTCCAAAGACATGCACCTGGGGATAGGCCCCTCCCACCTCCAAAGACATGCACCTGGGGATAGGCCCCTCCCACTTCCAAAGACATGCACCTGGGGATAGGCCCCTCCCACCTCCAAAGACATGCACCTGGGGATAGTTTGATTGGCAACACTAAATGGTCCCTGGTGTGTGAATGTTGTCTTTCTGTATTGGCCCTGTGATGAGGTGGCGACTTGTCCAGGGTGAACCCCACCTACTGCCCAGATGCAGCTGAGATAGGCTCCGGGGACCCCAAAAGGGACAAGCAGTAGAAAATGGATGGATGCCTACAGTGAAGCATGGTAGAGGCAGCAGGATGTTCTTCAGCGGAAGGAACTGGGAAACATTGTGGACCAACAGCAACAGTTGGCCAAACTAAGAGGAATGTGCCAAGCAGCCAAAGACAGGTGTGCCAAGATGGTGGCATGGTACTGAAAAAGACAGGTGTGCCAAGATGGTGGCATGGTACTGAAAAAGACAGGTGTGCCAAGATGGTGGCATGGTACTGAAAAAGACAGGTGTGCCAAGATGGTGGCATGGTACTGAAAAAGACAGGTGTGCCAAGATGGTGGCATGGTACTGAAAAAGACAGGTGTGCCAAGATGGTGGCATGGTACTGAAAAAGACTTGAGGCTGTGATTGCTGCCAAAGGTGCATCCACTAAATATTGAGCAAAGGGCCGTTGAGATTGGACCTTATTGAGGTCCAGTGGGAGGATGAACCTCTGGCAGGTGGGCGGCGAGGAGCTGGCATTGGACTCCAGGAAGCTCCTGGCATCCTTTCTCAAGTTGTCCATGTAGAACATGTCGTAGAGATGACTGTCCTTGTAGGTGACGAGGTCAAAGAGCACGTGGCCCTGGTCCTCGTAGGCATTAATGTGATGGAACACAACCAGGGCGTCGCCGTAGAACTGAGTGGAAAGTCTCTTGCCCGTCCTGCGGTTGATCAGGTGAAACCAGGTCTGGAAAGAGCAGAGCTTCAGTTGTCTTGCAATGACGCTGATAGTCTTCCACTCACAAAGTCATCCTTGTCAAACTTTAGACACTTTCCCCAGCTCACTCCACGAAAGTAGGCGGTGGCCAGTTTGACCAGGTCCAGTTTGAAAGGCTGCTCCACGAACACGAAGAAGTTCTCCGTCATGCCAAAGCTGTGGAAGTAGCTTGGGAACAAGGTGGAGCGAAAAGGTAGTGAGGCCACCTGCTGCACCTTCTGAAGGGCTGCTGTTTTCTCGGCACTACCTACAGAAAGAAGTACAGAGTCACCCCGGACCCAGGCGGGTACACCCCGGACCCAGGCGGGTACACCCCGGACCCAGGCGGGTACACCCCGGACCCAGGCGGGTACACCCCGGACAAAGGCGGGTACACCCCGGACCCAGGCGGGTACACACTGGACAAAGGCGGGTACACACTGGACCCAGGCGGGTACACCCCGGACCCAGGCGGGTACACCCCGGACCCAGGCGGGTACACCCCGGACAAAGGCGGTTACACCCCGGACACAGGCGGGTACACACTGGACAAAGGCGGGTACACCCCGGACAAAGGCGGGTACACACTGGACAAAGGCAGGTACACACTGGACCCAGGCGGGTACACCCCGGACCCAGGCGGGTACACCCGGGACCCAGGCGGGTACACCCCAGACCCAGGCGGGTACACACTGGACAAAGGCGGGTACACACTGGACCCAGGCGGGTACACCCCGGACCCAGGCGGGTACACCCCGGACCCAGGCGGGTACACCCGGGACCCATGCGGGTACACGCCGGACCCAGGCGGGTACACCCCGGACCCAGGCGGGTACACCCCGGACCCAGGCGGGTACACACTGGACAAAGGCGGGTACACCCCGGACCCAGGCGGGTACACCCCGGACCCAGGCGGGTACACCCCGGACCCAGGCGGGTACACCCCGGACCCAGGCGGGTACACCCCGGACCCAGGCGGGTACACACTGGACAAAAGCGGGTACACACCGGACCCAGGCGGGTACACCCCGGACCCAGGCGGGTACACCCCGGATCCAGGCGGGTACACACCGGACCCAGGCGGGTACACACTGGACAAAAGCGGGTACACACCGGACCCAGGCGGGTACACCCCGGACCCAGGCGGGTACACCCCGGACCCAGGCGGGTACACACCGGACCCAGGCGGGTACACCCCGGACCCAGGCGGGTACACCCCGGACCCGGGCGGGTACACCCCGGACCCGGGCGGGTCCACACTGGACAAAGGCGGGTACACCCGGACCCAGGCGGGTACACACTGGACAAAGGCGGGTACACACTGGACAAAGGCGGGTACACACTGGACAAAGGCGGGTACACACTGGGTGGGCTTTCAGCTAAGACGGGTCGGCAACCCGAAATGTTGAAAGAGCCACAATAGACCAAAAGTACAACAACAACAAAATCTGCAAATAATTAAAAACCTTATATGAGTGTTGTAATGAAGACAACACACGATGTAAGTGTCCATCTAAAATGTGTCGTATGCTGATGCCAATCTTTGACAGAAATGTTGAAATGTAATATTTGTTCTACACATGTTTCCAACATTGGAAAGCATGAGTAAAATGGAGGCTTCTCCGGAGGTGAGATAACTCCAGGAAGTGTGGATGAGGTTGTCCAAGTGTGGACGAGGGTGTCCAAGTGTGGACGAGGGTGTCCAAGTGTGGACGAGGGTGTCCAAGTGTGGACGAGGGTGTCCAAGTGTGGACGAGGGTGTCCAAGTGTGGACGAGGGTGTCCAAGTGTGGACGAGGGTGTCCAAGTGTGGACGAGGGTGTCCAAGTGTGGACGAGGGTGTCCATGTGTGGACGAGGGTGTCCATGTGTGGACGAGGGTGTCCAAGTGTGGACGAGGGTGTCCAAGTGTGGACGAGGGTGTCCAAGTGTGGACGAGGGTGTCCAAGTGTGGACGAGGGTGTCCAAGTGTGGACGAGGGTGTCCAAGTGTGGACGAGGGTGTCCAAGTGTGGACGAGGGTGTCCAAGTGTGGACGAGGGTGTCCAAGGGCTGTCTTCTTCCTGTGGAATTGAGCTCAGCAAATATAGCAACAAACGAGGCGTAATGATGCATTTTGTACATACAGCTAGCCTAAATAGCATGCTAGCATGGATCAGCTTGCAGTCCAAACATGCCTGATTATAACTCCCACAAGTCAATAACATCAACAAAGCTGACCTTTGTGCATTCACGCACAGCATAAAAGGTTTGGTGGACAAAATGAGACAAAGGAGTGGCATAAACCACGTCTTTCTGCGGCGGCGTGGGAGAAAGTTGTGGATGTAAACAAACTGGGGCGTCACTGTTCACACAACTATGGTGAGTTCAAAGACCGCCAAATTTAGTGGGACCAAACGGCGCTGGCCAAATAGCCTCAACAGTGAAGCATGTTTGGTACAAACGCTGGGATTTCTAACAATTTGGAAGGTTTGTGTCATGTTTGTCCACCTTCCTTTTCCCATTTTGCTACATTTTTGAAAAAGCTCCATGGAGCCATTAGGGGGCGGAGCCAAGGAGACGCAAGCGGGTTGCTAAGATAAGAGAAGAGACTACCTGAAGCATCAGCTGGGACTTTAAAGATGACATACTTGGGTGGGCCCAGGCCTACGATGGCGGTGCCCATGTTGTAGGTAGTGCCATCGTGCTCGTAGTGGGGGTGTGCCGTGGCCAGGTTCAGAGCGATGTGCTTCCTGTAGTTCACCTGAAGAACAAGCACACATCGTACGCCATACTCGCACACCTGGGAGGCTTGGATCCAAAGTCACCCTGCCAACGGTTTCCAAAGTTAGAGGATCGATCTGATTCATGTAGTTGATCTCAGACGAGGCGTAATAGTCCCGACCGTAGCGGACGATGTTGATCAGGTTGTTGTCCGTGAAGTCGGGAACTATGTTGCTGAGGTGTGTCAGGGCTCTGCGGAGGAAACACTTCAATCATGTACATGTACACACACACACACACACTATATATATACATACTATATATACACACTTCAATGACGTACATGTACACACACACACTATATATATACATACTATATATACACACTTCAATCATGTACATGTACACACACACACACACACTATATATTTACATACTATATATACACACTTCAATCATGTACATGTACACACACACACACACACACTATATATATACATACTATATATACACACTTCAATCATGTACATGTACACACACACACACACACTATATATATACATACTATATATACACACTTCAATCATGTACATGTACACACACACACACACACTATATATATACACACTTCAATGATGTACATGTACACACACACACTATATATATACATACTATATATACACACTTCAATGATGTACATGTACACACACACACACACACTATATATATATACATACTATATATACACACTTCAATGATGTACATGTACACACACTATATATATACATACTATATATACACACTTCAATCATGTACATGTACACGCACACACACACTATATATATACATACTATATATACACACTTCAATCATGTACATGTACACACACACACACTATATATATACATACTATATATACACACTTCAATCATGTACATGTACACACACACACACACACACACACACACACTATATATATACATACTATATATACACACTTCAATGACGTACATGTACACACACACACTATATATACATACTATATATACACACTTCAATCACGTACATGTACACACACACACACACACTATATATATACATACTATACATACACACTTCAATCACGTACATGTACACACACACACTATATATATACATACTATATATATATACACTTCAATGATGTACATGTACACACACACAGTATATATACATACTATATATACACACTTCAATCACGTACATGTACACACACACACACACTATATATATACATACTATATATACACACTTAAATGATGTACATGTACACACACACACTATATATATACATACTATATATACACACTTCAATCACGTACATGTACACACACACACACACACTATATATATACATACTATACATACACACTTCAATCACGTACATGTACACACACACACTATATATATACATACTATATATATATACACTTCAATGATGTACATGTACACACACACAGTATATATACATACTATATATACACACTTCAATCACGTACATGTACACACACACACACTATATATATACATACTATATATACACACTTCAATGATGTACATGTACACACACACTATATATATACATACTATATATACACACTTCAATCACGTACATGTACACACACACACACACTATATATATACATACTATATATACACACTTTAATCACGTACATGTACACACACACTATATATATACATACTATATATATATATACACTTCAATGATGTACATGTACACACACACAGTATATATACATACTATATATACACACTTCAATCACGTACATGTACACACACACACTATATATATACATACTATATATATACACACTTGAATGATGTACATGTAAACACACACACTATATATACATACTATATATATATATATATACTTCAATGATATACATGTACACACACACACTATATATACATACTATATATATATACACTTCAATGATGTACATGTACACACACACTATATATATATACATACTATATATATATACTTCAATGATGTACATGTACACACACACTATATATACATACTATATATATATATACACTTGAATGACGTACATGTACACACACACACACTATATATACATACTATATATACACACTTGAATGATGTACATGTACACACACACTATATATATACATACTATATATATACACACTTCAATTACGTACATGTACACACACACACTATATATACATACTATATATATATACACTTCAATGATGTACATGTACACAGACACACTATATATATACATACTATATATATGTACTTCAATGATGTACATGTACACACACACTATATATACATACTATATATATACACTTCAATGATGTACATGTACACACACACTATATATACATACTATATGTATACATTTCAATGATGTACATGTACACACACACACTATATATACATACTATATATATATATACTTCAATGATGTACATGTACACACACACACTATATATACATACTATATATATATATATATACACTTGAATGACGTACATGTACACACACACACACACTATATATACATACTATATATATACACACTTGAATGATGTACATGTACACACACACTATATATACACACTTGAATGATGTACATGTACACACACACACTATATATACATACTATATATATATACACTTCAATGACGTACATGTACACACACACTATATATATACATACTATATATACATACTTCATTGATGTACATGTACACACACACACTATATATACATACTATATATATACACTTGAATGACGTACATGTACACACACACACTATATATACATACTATATATATATATATACACACTTGAATGATGTACATGTACACACACACTATATATACATACTATATATATAAATACACACTTGAATGATGTACATGTACACACACACACACTATATATACATACTATATATATATATACACACACACTTGAATGATGTACATGTAAACACACACACTATATATACATACTATATATATACACACTTGAATGATGTACATGTACACACACACACTATATATACATACTATATATATATACACTTCAATGACGTACATGTACACACACACTATATATACATACTATATATATACACTTGAATGATGTACATGTACACACACACACTATATACATACTATATATATATATACACTTGAATGACGTACATGTACACACACACTATATACATACTATATATATATATACACACTTGAATGACGTACATGTACACACACACACATTATATATACATACTATATATATATATACACACTTGAATGATGTACATGTACACACACACACTATATATACATACTATATATATATACACACTTGAATGATGTACATGTACACACACACACTATATATACATACTATATATATATACACTTCAATGACGTACATGTACACACACACACTATATATACATACTATATATATACACACTTGAATGATGTACATGTACACACACACACTATATATACATACTATATATATACACTTGAATGATGTACATGTACACACACACTATATATACATACTATATATATATACACTTCAATGACGTACATGTACACACACACACTATATATACATACTATATATATACACACTTGAATGATGTACATGTACACACACACACTATATATACATACTATATATATACACACTTGAATGACGTACATGTACACACACACACTATATACATACTATATATATATATACACTTGAATGACGTACATGTACACACACACTATATACATACTATATATATATATACACACTTGAATGATGTACATGTACACACACACACACCATATATACATGCTATATATATACACACTTCAATGACGTACATGTACACACACACACCATATATACACACTATATACATACTATATATATACACACTTGAATGACGTACATGTACACACACACACTATATACATACTATATATATATATACACTTGAATGACGTACATGTACACACACACTATATACATACTATATATATATATATACACACTTGAATGATGTACATGTACACACACACACTATATATACATACTATATATATATATATACACACTTGAATGATGTACATGTACACACACACTATATATACATACTATATATATAAATACACACTTGAATGATGTACATGTACACACACACACACTATATATACATACTATATATATATATACACACACACTTGAATGATGTACATGTAAACACACACACTATATATACATACTATATATATACACACTTGAATGATGTACATGTACACACACACACTATATATACATACTATATATATATACACTTCAATGACGTACATGTACACACACACTATATATACATACTATATATATACACTTGAATGATGTACATGTACACACACACACTATATACATACTATATATATATATACACTTGAATGACGTACATGTACACACACACTATATACATACTATATATATATATACACACTTGAATGACGTACATGTACACACACACACATTATATATACATACTATATATATATATACACACTTGAATGATGTACATGTACACACACACACTATATATACATACTATATATATATACACACTTGAATGATGTACATGTACACACACACACTATATATACATACTATATATATATACACTTCAATGACGTACATGTACACACACACACTATATATACATACTATATATATACACACTTGAATGATGTACATGTACACACACACACTATATATACATACTATATATACACTTGAATGATGTACATGTACACACACACTATATATACATACTATATATATATACACTTCAATGACGTACATGTACACACACACACTATATATACATACTATATATATACACACTTGAATGATGTACATGTACACACACACACTATATATACATACTATATATATACACACTTGAATGACGTACATGTACACACACACACTATATACATACTATATATATATATACACTTGAATGACGTACATGTACACACACACTATATACATACTATATATATATATACACACTTGAATGATGTACATGTACACACACACACCATATATACATGCTATATATATACACACTTCAATGACGTACATGTACACACACACACCATATATACATACTATATATATATATATATACACACTTGAATGACGTACATGTACACACACACACTATATACATACTATATATATATATACACTTGAATGACGTACATGTACACACACACTATATACATACTATATATATATATATACACACTTGAATGATGTACATGTACACACACACACACCATATATACATGCTATATATATACACACTTCAATGACGTACATGTACACACACACACCATATATACATACTATATATATATATATATACACACTTCAATGACGTACATGTACACACACACACTATATATACATACTATATATATATATACACACTTCAATGACGTACATGTACACACACACACACACCATATATACATACTATATATATATATATATATATACACACTTCAATGACGTACATGTACATACACACACTATATATACATACTATATATATATATACACTTCAATGACGTACATGTACACACACACACACCATATATACATACTATATATATATATATATATATATATATATATATATATATATATACACTTCAATGACGTACATGTACACACACACCATATATACATACTATATATATATATATATATACACTTCAATGACGTACATGTACACACACACACACCATATATACATACTATATATATATATATATATATACACACTT
The DNA here is from genome assembly GCF_033978795.1 of Nerophis ophidion. NCBI lineage: Eukaryota > Metazoa > Chordata > Actinopteri > Syngnathiformes > Syngnathidae > Nerophis > Nerophis ophidion. The sequence continues at coordinate 591,007 of NC_084637.1, read as the reverse complement.
CAATGACGTACATGTACATACACACACTATATATACATACTATATATATATATACACTTCAATGACGTACATGTACACACACACACACCATATATACATACTATATATATATATATATATATATATATATATATATATATATATATATACACTTCAATGACGTACATGTACACACACACCATATATACATACTATATATATATATATATATACACTTCAATGACGTACATGTACACACACACACCATATATACATACTATATATATATATATATATATACACACTTCAATGACGTACATGTACACACACACTATATATATACATACTATATATATATATATATATACACTTCAATGACGTACATGTACACACACACACACACCATATATACATACTATATATATATATATATACACACTTCAATGACGTACATGTACATACACACACTATATATACATACTATATATATATATACACTTCAATGACGTACATGTACACACACACACACCATATATACATACTATATATATATATATATATACACTTCAAACTTCAATGACGTACATGTACACACACACCATATATACATACTATATATATATATATATATACACTTCAATGACGTACATGTACACACACACACCATATATACATACTATATATATATATATATATATACACACTTCAATGACGTACATGTACACACACACTATATATATACATACTATATATATATATATATACACTTCAATGACGTACATGTACACACACACACACCATATATACATACTATATATATATATATATATACACACTTCAATGACGTACATGTACATACACACACTATATATACATACTATATATATATATACACTTCAATGACGTACATGTACACACACACACACCATATATACATACTATATATATATATATATATATATATATATATATATATATATATATATATACACTTCAATGACGTACATGTACACACACACCATATATACATACTATATATATATATATATATACACTTCAATGACGTACATGTACACACACACACCATATATACATACTATATATATATATATATATATACACACTTCAATGACGTACATGTACACACACACTATATATATACATACTATATATATATATATATACACTTCAATGACGTACATGTACACACACACACACCATATATACATACTATATATATATATATATATACACACTTCAATGACGTACATGTACATACACACACTATATATACATACTATATATATATATACACTTCAATGACGTACATGTACACACACACACACCATATATACATACTACATATATATATATATATATATATATATATATATATATATATATATATATATATATATATATATATATATATACACTTCAATGACGTACATGTACACACACACCATATATACATACTATATATATATATATATACACTTCAATGACGTACATGTACACACACACACCATATATACATACTATATATATATATATATATACACACTTCAATGACGTACATGTACACACACACTATATATACATACTATATATATATATATATACACTTCAATGACGTACATGTACACACACACACACCATATATACATACTATATATATATATATATATATATATATATATATATACACTTCAATGACGTACATGTACACACACACCATATATACATACTATATATATATATATATACACTTCAATGACGTACATGTACACACACACACCATATATACATACTATATATATATATATATACACTTCAATGACGTACATGTACACACACACCATATATACATACTATATATATATATATATACACTTCAATGACGTACATGTACACACACACACCATATATACATACTATATATATATATATATACACTTCAATGACGTACATGTACACACACACCATATATACATACTATATATATATATATATATATATATATACACACTTCAATGACGTACATGTACACACACACACTATATCGTCAAAAGTATTTGGCCACCCATCCCAATGATGAGAATCAGGTGTCCTGATCACTAATCACAGGTGTATCAAAGCCAGCACTGTGAAAGAATGGGCCGCTCTCAGTGATTTCCAGCATGGAACTGTCTTAGGATGCCACCTGTGCAACAAATCCAGTCCTGAAATATCCCAGCTGCTAAATATTCCAAAGTCAACTTCATTTAAGAGAAGTGAAGAGTTTGGGAACAACAGCAACTCAGCCAGCAAGTGGTAGGCCAGGTAAATTGACAGCATAGTGCAAAGACTTTCTGCACAGCTCCAGACTTCATGTCACCTTCCAATTAGCCCACGCACAGAACGCAGAGAGCTTCATGGAATGGCTTTCCATGGCCGAGCAGCTGCATCTAAGCCAAACATCACTAAGTCCAATGCAAAATGTGGGATGCAGTGATGTAAAGGACATCACCACTGCACTCTAGAGCATTGGAGACACTTTCTCTGGACTGATGAATCACACTTTTCCATCTGGCAACCTGATGGACCAGTCTGAGCTTGGAGGTTGCCAGGAGAACACAACATTTCAGACTGCATTGTGTCCAGTGTGAAATTTGGTGGAGGAGGAATTATGGTGTGGGGTTGCTTTTCAGGAGTTGGGCTTGGGCCTTAGGTGGACTGACATCATATTGACGCCTGTGTGATGGCACTTCAAGGTCATATGTGAGTCAAGGCAGGTGGCCAAATACTTTTGTCAATATTGTGAATATTTACAGGCCAAAATAAAATGGCAAATAATAATTGAGCATTTGAATAAAAGTACATAGTACTCAGTACTGCTGATACTTTAACTTGGAATAAAAGTACATAGTACTCAGTACTGCTGATACTTTAACTTGGAATAAAAGTACATAGTACTCAGTACTGCTGATACTTTAACTTGGAATAAAAGTACATAGTACTCAGTACTGCTGATACTTTAACTTGGAATAAAAGTACACAGTACTCAGTACTGCTGATACTTTAACTTGGAATAAAAGTACATAGTACTCAGTACTGCTGATACTTTAACTTAGAATAAAAGTACACAGTACTCAGTACTGCTGATACTTTAACTTGGAATAAAAGTACACAGTACTCAGTACTGCTGATACTTTAACTTGGAATAAAAGTACACAGTACTCAGTACTGCTGATACTTTAACTTGGAATAAAAGTACACAGTACTCAGTACTGCTGATACTTTAACTTGGAATAAAAGTACATAGTACTCAGTACTGCTGATACTTTAACTTGGAATAAAAGTACACAGTACTCAGTACTGTTGATACTTTAACTTGGAATAAAAGTACACAGTATTCATTACTGCTGATACTTTAACTTGGAATAAAAGTACATAGTACTCTACTGCTGATACTTTAACTGGGAATAAAAGTACATAGTACTCAGTACTGCTGATACTTTAACTTGGAATAAAAGTACATAGTACTCAGTACTGCTGATACTTTAACTTGGAATAAAAGTACACAGTACTCAGTACTGTTGATACTTTAACTTGGAATAAAAGTACACAGTATTCATTACTGCTGATACTTTAACTTGGAATAAAAGTACATAGTACTCTACTGCTGATACTTTAACTTGGAATAAAAGTACATAGTACTCAGTACTGCTGATACTTTAACTTGGAATAAAAGTACATAGTACTCAGTACTGCTGATACTTTAACTTGGAATAAAAGTACACAGTACTCAGTACTGCTGATACTTTAACTTGGAATAAAAGTACACAGTACTCAGTACTGCTGATACTTTAACTTGGAATAAAAGTACATAGTACTCAGTACTGCTGATACTTTAACTTGTAATAAAAGTACATAGTACTCAGTACTGCTGATACTTTAACTTGGAATAAAAGTACATAGTACTCAGTACTGCTGATACTTTAACTTGTAACTGGTGTTTGGTTCCACAATATTATGTAAAACCAACTTTTCTTACCTTCTATTACGTGCTGATCTGTATTTGGGATCTGCATGAGTCCTGAATATTTGCGTGAGTCAGTTTCATGAGAGTACCACTACTCTGCAGTTTCATGAGAGTACCACTACTCTGCAGTTTCATGAGAGTACCACTACTCTGCAGTTTCATGAGAGTACCACTACTCTGCAGTTTCATGAGAGTACCACTACTCTGCAGTTTCATGAGAGTACCACTACTCTGCAGTTTCATGAGAGTACCACTACTCTGCAGTTTCATGAGAGTACCACTACTCTGCAGTTTCATGAGAGTACCACTACTCTGCAGTTTCATGAGAGTACCACTACTCTGCAGTTTCATGAGAGTACCATTACTCTGCAGTTTCATGAGAGTACCACTACTCTGCAGTTTCATGAGAGTACCACTACTCTGCAGTTTCATGAGAGTACCACTACTCTGCAGTTTCATGAGAGTACCACTACTCTGCAGTTTCATGAGAGTACCACTACTCTGCAGTTTCATGAGAGTACCACTACTCTGCAGTTTCATGAGAGTACCACTACTCTGCAGTTTCATGAGAGTACCACAACTCTGCAGTTTCATGAGAGTACCACTACTCTGCAGTTTCATGAGTACCACTACTCTGCAGTTTCATGAGAGTACCACTACTCTGCAGTTTCATGAGAGTACCACTACTCTGCAGTTTCATGAGAGTACCACTACTCTGCAGTTTCATGAGAGTACCACTACTCTGCAGTTTCATGAGAGTACCACTACTCTGCAGTTTCATGAGAGTACCACTACTCTGCAGTTTCATGAGAGTACCACAACTCTGCAGTTTCATGAGAGTACCACTACTCTGCAGTTTCATGAGAGTACCACTACTCTGCAGTTTCATGAGAGTACCACTACTCTGCAGTTTCATGAGAGTACCACTACTCTGCAGTTTCATGAGAGTACCAGTACTCTGCAGTTTCATGAGAGTACCACTACTCTGCAGTTTCATGAGAGTACCACTACTCTGCAGTTTCATGAGTACCACAACTCTGCAGTTTCATGAGAGTACCACTACTCTGCAGTTTCATGAGAGTACCACAACTCTGCAGTTTCATGAGAGTACCACTACTCTGCAGTTTCATGAGAGTACCACTACTCTGCAGTTTCATGAGAGTACCACTACTCTGCAGTTTCATGAGAGTACCACTACTCTGCAGTTTCATGAGAGTACCACTACTCTGCAGTTTCATGAGAGTACCACTACTCTGCAGTTTCATGAGAGTACCACTACTCTGCAGTTTCATGAGAGTACCACTACTCTGCAGTTTCATGAGAGTACCACTACTCTGCAGTTTCATGAGAGTACCACAACTCTGCAGTTTCATGAGAGTACCACAACTCTGCAGTTTCATGAGAGTACCACTACTCTGCAGTTTCATGAGAGTACCACTACTCTGCAGTTTCATGAGAGTACCACTACTCTGCAGTTTCATGAGAGTACCACAACTCTGCAGTTTCATGAGAGTACCACAACTCTGCAGTTTCATGAGAGTACCACTACTCTGCAGTTTCATGAGAGTACCACTACTCTGCAGTTTCATGAGAGTACCACTACTCTGCAGTTTCATGAGAGTACCACTACTCTGCAGTTTCATGAGAGTACCAGTACTCTGCAGTTTCATGAGAGTACCAGTACTCTGCAGTTTCATGAGAGTACCACAACTCTGCAGTTTCATGAGAGTACCACTACTCTGCAGTTTCATGAGAGTACCACTACTCTGCAGTTTCATGAGAGTACCACAACTCTGCAGTTTCATGAGAGTACCACTACTCTGCAGTTTCATGAGAGTACCACTACTCTGCAGTTTCATGAGAGTACCACTACTCTGCAGTTTCATGAGAGTACCACTACTCTGCAGTTTCATGAGAGTACCACTACTCTGCAGTTCCATGAGAGTACCACTACTCTGCAGTTCCATGAGAGTACCACTACTCTGCAGTTTCATGAGAGTACCACTACTCTGCAGTTTCATGAGAGTACCACTACTCTGCAGTTTCATGAGAGTACCACTACTCTGCAGTTTCATGAGAGTACCACTACTCTGCAGTTTCATGAGAGTACCACTACTCTGCAGTTTCATGAGAGTACCACTACTCTGCAGTTTCATGAGAGTACCACAACTCTGCAGTTTCATGAGAGTACCACAACTCTGCAGTTTCATGAGAGTACCACTACTCTGCAGTTTCATGAGAGTACCACTACTCTGCAGTTTCATGAGAGTACCACTACTCTGCAGTTTCATGAGAGTACCACAACTCTGCAGTTTCATGAGAGTACCACTACTCTGCAGTTTCATGAGAGTACCACTACTCTGCAGTTTCATGAGAGTACCACTACTCTGCAGTTTCATGAGAGTACCACTACTCTGCAGTTTCATGAGAGTACCACTACTCTGCAGTTTCATGAGAGTACCAGTACTCTGCAGTTTCATGAGAGTACCAGTACTCTGCAGTTTCATGAGAGTACCACAACTCTGCAGTTTCATGAGAGTACCACTACTCTGCAGTTTCATGAGAGTACCACTACTCTGCAGTTTCATGAGAGTACCACAACTCTGCAGTTTCATGAGAGTACCACTACTCTGCAGTTTCATGAGAGTACCACTACTCTGCAGTTTCATGAGAGTACCACTACTCTGCAGTTTCATGAGAGTACCACTACTCTGCAGTTTCATGAGAGTACCACTACTCTGCAGTTCCATGAGAGTACCACTACTCTGCAGTTCCATGAGAGTACCACTACTCTGCAGTTTCATGAGAGTACCACTACTCTGCAGTTTCATGAGAGTACCACTACTCTGCAGTTTCATGAGAGTACCACTACTCTGCAGTTTCATGAGAGTACCACTACTCTGCAGTTTCATGAGAGTACCACAACTCTGCAGTTTCATGAGAGTACCACTACTCTGCAGTTTCATGAGAGTACCACTACTCTACAGTTTCATGAGAGTACCAGTACTCTGCAGTTTCATGAGAGTACCACTACTCTGCAGTTTCATGAGAGTACCACTACTCTGCAGTTTCATGAGAGTACCACTACTCTGCAGTTTCATGAGAGTACCACTACTCTGCAGTTTCATGAGAGAAGTACCTGGAGAAGATGTTCTTGCAGGGGTCAGGGTAGACCATGGTCCCAAACTCCGACACCACAATCCTGTCAGCCTGCAGGTTTCTTTTGTACGTTTGGCTCTTCAGGAACTTACTTCTGTACCACACCTCACCTGCAACATCACTGTGATATCACTGGTCTAATACTGGCATCCAACATCAATGTGATATCAATGTTGTTAAATAGGGATGATGTGATATCAGAGATGATTGAGTGTGATATCAACTCACCGTCCTTGAAGGTAAAGCTGTGTAGGAGCGACATGCCATCAAACCAGTGGTTGTATCGAGAGTCTCCCACAGAAAACACACCTGGTCCGTTCCTCAGCAGCGTGCCCTGCAACCATGACGGCACACCACCTGCCCGCGTGCACGGGTCACAGGTCAGAGGTCATAGGTCACAGCAAGCAGGGCTCAAAGGTCATCGTCACAGCAACAGATATGAAAGCAGAGTGATAGTGAGGAGGTGCAGAGCGATAGTGAGGAGGTGCAGAGTGATAGTGAGGAGGTACAGAGTGATAGTGAGGAGGTACAGAGCGATAGTGAGGAGGTACAGAGTGATAGTGAGGAGGTACAGAGTGATAGTGAGGAGGTACAGAGCGATAGTGAGGAGGTGCAGAGTGATAGTGAGGAGGTGCAGAGTGATAGTGAGGAGGTGCAGAGCGATAGTGAGGAGGTACAGAGCGATAGTGAGGAGGTGCAGAGCGATAGTGAGGAGGTACAGAGCGATAGTGAGGAGGTGCAGAGTGATAGTGAGGAGGTGCAGAGCGATAGTGAGGAGGTACAGAGCGATAGTGAGGAGGTGCAGAGCGATAGTGAGGAGGTGCAGAGCGATAGTGAGGAGGTGCAGAGCGATAGTGAGGAGGTACAGAGTGATAGTGAGGAGGTACAGAGCGATAGTGAGGAGGTACAGAGCGATAGTGAGGAGGTAGAGAGTGATAGTGAGGAGGTACAGAGTGATAGTGAGGAGGTACAGAGCGATAGTGAGGAGGTACAGAGCGATAGTGAGGAGGTACAGAGTGATAGTGAGGAGGTACAGAGTGATAGTGAGGAGGTACAGAGTGATAGTGAGGAGGTGCAGAGCGATAGTGAGGAGGTACAGAGCGATAGTGAGGAGGTACAGAGCGATAGTGAGGAGGTACAGAGCGATAGTGAGGAGGTACAGAGTGATAGTGAGGAGGTACAGAGTGATAGTGAGGAGGTACAGAGTGATAGTGAGGAGGTGCAGAGCGATAGTGAGGAGGTGCAGAGTGATAGTGAGGAGGTGCAGAGTGATAGTGAGGAGGTACAGAGCGATAGTGAGGAGGTGCAGAGCGATAGTGAGGAGGTGCAGAGTGATAGTGAGGAGGTGTAGAGCGATAGTGAGGAGGTGCAGAGCGATAGTGAGGAGGTGCAGAGCGATAGTGAGGAGGTGCAGAGCGATAGTGAGGAGGTACAGAGTGATAGTGAGGAGGTACAGAGTGATAGTGAGGAGGTGCAGAGCGATAGTGAGGAGGTGCAGAGCGATAGTGAGGAGGTACAGAGTGATAGTGAGGAGGTACAGAGTGATAGTGAGGAGGTGCAGAGTGATAGTGAGGAGGTACAGAGCGATAGTGAGGAGGTGCAGAGTGATAGTGAGGAGGTACAGAGCGATAGTGAGGAGGTGCAGAGTGATAGTGAGGAGGTGCAGAGTGATAGTGAGGAGGTGTAGAGCGATAGTGAGGAGGTGCAGAGCGATAGTGAGGAGGTGCAGAGCGATAGTGAGGAGGTGCAGAGCGATAGTGAGGAGGTACAGAGTGATAGTGAGGAGGTACAGAGCGATAGTGAGGAGGTACAGAGCGATAGTGAGGAGGTAGAGAGTGATAGTGAGGAGGTACAGAGTGATAGTGAGGAGGTACAGAGCGATAGTGAGGAGGTACAGAGCGATAGTGAGGAGGTACAGAGCGATAGTGAGGAGGTACAGAGCGATAGTGAGGAGGTGCAGAGCGATAGTGAGGAGGTGCAGAGCGATAGTGAGGAGGTGCAGAGCGATAGTGAGGAGGTGCAGAGCGATAGTGAGGAGGTACAGAGCGATAGTGAGGAGGTACAGAGCGATAGTGAGGAGGTACAGAGCGATAGTGAGGAGGTACAGAGCGATAGTGAGGAGGTACAGAGCGATAGTGAGGAGGTGCAGAGCGATAGTGAGGAGGTGCAGAGCGATAGTGAGGAGGTACAGAGCGATAGTGAGGAGGTACAGAGCGATAGTGAGGAGGTACAGAGCGATAGTGAGGAGGTACAGAGCGATAGTGAGGAGGTACAGAGCGATAGTGAGGAGGTACAGAGTGATAGTGAGGAGGTACAGAGCGATAGTGAGGAGGTGCAGAGCGATAGTGAGGAGGTACAGAGTGATAGTGAGGAGGTAGAGAGTGATAGTGAGGAGGTACAGAGCGATAGTGAGGAGGTAGAAAGGAAGACATTTCTCACCTGTCACCTGAGCTCTCACCTGCTCAGGTGTTTCCTTCCCGTTCTCAGTGAAGATTCTTTGCATTTCCACACCTCACCTGACTTCTGCTCCCCCAGTGTTCTGTCTCACGTCAGTGGACACACACACACACACACTGTGGGCGTGTGGACATGAGTAGGGGCGGGGACATCAGTGGACACATGATATGAGTGGAGGTGTGGACATGAGTAGGGGCGGGGACATGAGTGGACACATGATATGAGTGGAGGTGTGGACATGAGTAGGGGCGGGGACATGAGTGGACACATGATATGAGTTGGGGTGTGGACATGAGTAGGGGCGGGGACATGAGTGGACACGTGATATGAGTTGGGGTGTGGACATGAGTGGGGTGGGGACATGAGTGGACACATGATATGAGTTGGGGTGTGGACATGAGTAGGGGCGGGGACATGAGTGGACACATGATATGAGTTGGGGTGTGGACATGAGTAGGGGCGGGGACATGAGTGGACACATGATATGAGTTGGGGTGTGGACATGAGTAGGGGCGGGGACATGAGTGGACACATGATATGAGTTGGAGTGGGGACATGAGTGGGCGTATGGACATGAGTGGACACGTGATATGAGTAGGGGCGGGGACATGAGTGGGCGTATGGACATGAGTGGGGTGGGGACATGAGTGGACACATGATATGAGTTGGGGTATGGACATGAGTGGGGTGGGGACATGAGTGGACACATGATATGAGTTGGGGTGTGGACATGAGTAGGGGCGGGGACATGAGTGGACACATGATATGAGTTGGGGTGTGGACATGAGTAGGGGCGGGGACATGAGTGGACACATGATATGAGTTGGAGTGGGGACATGAGTGGGCGTATGGACATGAGTGGGGTGGGGACAAGAGTGGACACGTGATATGAGTGGGGGTATGGACATGAGCGGACATGTGACATGAGTGGAGGTGTGACATGAGTGGACATGTGCCATGCCCGGCCCAATCAGCGATCACACGACCAGATAGGGAGATGTCTTCCACGCAGAGCAGCGAGAGGAACATTATCATTTTGCATGGATTACTGCATCAATGCAGCGTGGCATGGAGGCAATCAGTCTGTGGCATTGCTGAGGTGTTATGGATGCACAGGATGCTTCAATTTGCATTATTGAGTCTGGTGTCTTTCAGCTTCTCCTTCACAATACCCCACAAATTCTGTATGAGGTTCAGGTCGCGGGAGTTGGACAGTATTGCCATGGCAGTAATGTAATGCCAGTACGGTGTACTGACCTTGGCATTACTGTCCTCCATTGGCTTGCCAACTCCCCTGTCCTGAACCTCATACAGAATTTGTGGGGTATTGTGAAGAAGAAGCTGAAAGACACCAGACTCAATAATGCAAATGAGCTAAAGGCCACTATTGAAGCATCCTGTGCATCCATAACACCTCAGCAATGCCACAGACTGATTGCCTCCATGCCACGCTGCATTGATGCAGTAATCCATGCAAAAGGATTCCCAACCAAGTACTGAGTGCATTAATTGACATTTTCAAATGTTTGATTTTGTTTTACTGTTATAAATCTTCTTTTTTTACTTGGTCTGAAGAAATATTCAAATTTTTTTAGATAGGATTTTTGTGTTTTATTAAGCTGTATGCCATAATCAGCAATATTAAAATAATAAAATGCTTGCAAAATTTCAGTTGATGTGTAATGAATCCAGAATGTATGACACTTTCATGTTTTTAGTTTCATTACAGAAAATAAAGGACTTTATCACAATATTCTAATTTTCTGAAACAGTCGTGTGTGTGTATATATATATATATATATATAAAAGTATAAACATATTTTTGTACATATGTACATGTATGTATATATGTATAAATATACATGTTTATATTTATATATGTAAGTGTGTGTGTGTGTTGTTTGTTATATATATATATATATATATATACAACATGGATACGCATATAACATAATTATATACATACTTTATTTATATATACAGTATGTATATAAGTATGTATGTATGTATGTATGTAAAAAAAAATATATATATAAATATATTTTTTTACGTACATGTATACACACAAATATACATACATATAAGTATATATATACATACATACTTCTATAAATACTGTATATATAAATACAGTTTGTATATACCTATGTTATATGTGTGTCCATGTGTGTATATATATATACATATATATATGTATTGATATATACATATATATATACATATATACATACATATATATATATATATATATATATATATGTATATAAATACATACATATTTTTGTCTAAAAATGGAGGACATATATTCTGTGCGTGCTGTGTGATAAAAATTGAAGTGCAGTATCTGTGAACTTTAAACTCTTGCATGTGTGTTTGGGTAAATGAGTTTATGACTTTACAGCTGCTCTTATTCACGTCTCATAGTCACCTTTGACCTTTAACCGCTGACACTGACTCAAGACAAGTTGTTTCAATGTAGTATGTCATGTAGTCTAACACACTGGTTTCACTTATTTAATGTAGTATGTCATGTAGTCTAATATAGTCGCCTCACTTGTTTAATGTAGTATGTCATGTAGTCTAACATACTGGCTTCACTTGTTTAATGTAGTATGTCATGTAGTCTGATATAGTGGCTTCACTTGTTTAATGTAGTATGTCATGTAGTCTAACATACTGGCTTCACTTGTTTAATGTAGTATGTCATGTAGTCTAACATACTGGCTTCACTTGTTTAATGTAGTATGTTATGTAGTCTAATATAGTGGTTTCACTTGTTAATGTAGTATGTCATGTAGTCTAATATAGTGGCTTCACTTGTTACTGTAGTATGTAATGTAGTCTTATATAGTGGCTTCACTTGTTTAATGTAGTATGTCATGTAGTCTTATATAGTGGCTTCACTTGTTTAATGTAGTATGTTATGTAGTCTTGTATAGTGGCTTCACTTGTTTAATGTAGTATGTCATGTAGTCTTATATAGTGGCTTCGCTTGTTTAATGTAGTATGTCATGTAGTCTAATATAGTGGCTTCACTTGTTAATGTAGTATGTCATGTAGTCTAACATACTGGCTTCACTTGTTTAATGTAGTATGTCATGTAGTCTAACATACTGGCTTCACTTGTTTAATGTAGTATGTCATGTAGTCTGATATAGTGGCTTCACTTGTTTAATGTAGTATGTCATGTAGTCTAACATACTGGCTTCACTTGTTTAATGTAGTATGTCATGTAGTCTAACATACTGGCTTCACTTGTTTAATGTAGTATGTTATGTAGTCTAATATAGTGGTTTCACTTGTTAATGTAGTATGTCATGTAGTCTAATATAGTGGCTTCACTTGTTACTGTAGTATGTAATGTAGTCTTATATAGTGGCTTCACTTGTTTAATGTAGTATGTCATGTAGTCTTATATAGTGGCTTCACTTGTTTAATGTAGTATGTTATGTAGTCTTGTATAGTGGCTTCACTTGTTTAATGTAGTATGTCATGTAGTCTTATATAGTGGCTTCGCTTGTTTAATGTAGTATGTCATGTAGTCTAATATAGTGGCTTCACTTGTTAATGTAGTATGTAATGTAGTCTTATATAGTGGCTTCACTTGTTTAATGTAGTATGTCATGTAGTCTTATATAGTGGCTTCGCTTGTTTAATGTAGTATGTCATGTAGTCTAATATAGTGGCTTCACTCGTTAATGTAGTATGTAATGTAGTCTTATATAGTGGCTTCACTTGTTTAATGTAGTATGTCATGTAGTCTTATATAGTGGCTTCGCTTGTTTAATGTAGTATGTCATGTAGTCTAATATAGTGGCTTCACTCGTTAATGTAGTATGTAATGTAGTCTAATATAGTGGCTTCACTTGTTTAATGTAGTATGTCATGTAGTCTTATATAGTGGCTTCGCTTGTTTAATGTAGTATGTAATGTAGTCTTATATAGTGGCTTCACTTGTTTAATGTAGTATGTAATGTAGTCTTATATAGTGGCTTCACTTGTTTAATGTAGTATGTAATGTAGTCTTATATAGTGGCTTCACTTGTTTAATGTAGTATGTCATGTAGTCTTATATAGTGGCTTCGCTTGTTTAATGTAGTATGTAATGTAGTCTTATATAGTGGCTTCACTTGTTTAATGTAGTATGTCATGTAGTCTTATATAGTGGCTTCACTTGTTTAATGTAGTAATGTAGTCTTGTATAGTGGCTTCACTTGTTTAATGTAGTATGTCATGTAGTCTTATATAGTGGCTTCACTTGTTTAATGTAGTATGTAATGTAGTCTAATATAGTGGCTTCACTTGTTTAATGTAGTATGTAATGTAGTCTTATATAGTGGCTTCACCTCAGTGTAAGGTGGAGATCCTTTGTCAGTGCTCATTATCTCAACTATTCCCTTCAACCAGTAATGTCCACATGACTGAAAGTCCACTCCACGTTTTCAGCAGTAATGTCCACATGACTGAAAGTCCACTCCACGTTTTCAGCAGTAATGTCCACATGACTGAAAGTCCACTCCACGTTTTCAGCAGTAATGTCCACATGACTGAAAGTCCACTCCACGTTTTCAGCAGTAATGTCCACATGACTGAAAGTCCACTCCACGTTTTCAGCAGTAATGTCCACATGACTGAAAGTCCACTCCACGTTTTCAGCAGTAATGTCCACATGACTGTAAGTCCACTCCAGGTTTTCAGCAGTGATGTCCACATGACTGAAAGTCCACTCCAGGTTTTCAGCAGTGATGTCCACATGACTGAAAGTCCACTCCAGGTTTTCAGCAGTAATGTCCACATGACTGAAAATCCACTCCACGTTTTAAGCAGTAATGTCCACATGACTGAAAGTCCACTCCAGGTTTTCAGCAGTAATGTCCACATGACTGAAAGTCCACTCCACGTTTTCAGCAGTAATGTCCACATGACTGAAAGTCCACTCCACGTTTTCAGCAGCAATGTCCACATGACTGAAAGTCCACTCCAGGTTTTCAGCAGTAATGTCCACATGACTGAAAGTCCACTCCAGGTTTTCAGCAGTAATGTCCACATGACTGAAAGTCCACTCCAGGTTTTCAGCAGTAATGTCCACATGACTGAAAGTCCACTCCACGTTTTAAGCAGTAATGTCCACATGACTGAAAGTCCACTCCAGGTTTTCACCAGTAATGTCCACATGACTGAAAGTCCACTCCACGTTTTCAGCAGTAATGTCCACATGACTGAAAGTCCACTCCACGTTTTCAGCAGTAATGTCCACATGACTGAAAGTCCACTCCAGGTTTTCAGCAGTAATGTCCACATGACTGAAAGTCCACTCCACGTTTTAAGCAGTAATGTCCACATGACTGAAAGTCCACTCCACGTTTTCAGCAGTAATGTCCACATGACTGAAAGTTCACTCCAGGTTTTCAGCAGTAATGTCCACATGACTGAAAGTCCACTCCAGGTTTTCAGCAGTAATGTCCACATGACTGAAAGTCCACTCCACGTTTTCAGCAGTAATGTCCACATGACTGAAAGTCCACTCCAGGTTTTCAGCAGTAATGTCCACATGACTGAAAGTCCACTCCAGGTTTTCAGCAGTAATGTCCACATGACTGAAAGTCCACTCCAGGTTTTCAGCAGTAATGTCCACATGACTGAAATTCCACTCCACGTTTTAAGCAGTAATGTCCACATGACTGAAAGTCCACTCCAGGTTTTCACCAGTAATGTCCACATGACTGAAAGTCCACTCCACGTTTTCAGCAGTAATGTCCACATGACTGAAAGTTCACTCCAGGTTTTCAGCAGTAATGTCCACATGACTGAAAGTCCACTCCAGGTTTTCAGCAGTAATGTCCACATGACTGAAAGTCCACTCCACGTTTTCAGCAGTAATGTCCACATGACTGAAAGTCCACTCCAGGTTTTCAGCAGTAATGTCCACATGACTGAAAGTCCACTCCAGGTTTTCAGCAGTAATGTCCACATGACTGAAAGTCCACTCCACGTTTTCAGCAGTAATGTCCACATGACTGAAAGTCCACTCCAGGTTTTCAGCAGTAATGTCCACATGACTGAAAGTCCACTCCACGTTTTGTGTGCCAAAGCACAAGTCCTGGTTTCATTCTGTTTTTTAGAATGTATTTTTATGTATAGTATTTATTTTCCCAAGGCAAATTCACATCACCAGCAGTTTTCCGGTGTATCACTGAATAATGTCCCTGTTGCAACACAAACAATAGTTCCTAGGGAACACATACACTATATTGCCAAAAGTATTTGGCCACCCATTCAAATGATGAGGATCAGGTGTCCTAATCACTAATCACAGGTGTATCAAATGAAGCACTTAGGCATGGAGACTGTTCCTACAAACATTAGTGAAAGAATGGGCCACTCTCAGTGATTTCCAGCATGGAACTGTCATAGGATGCCACCTGTCCTAAATATTCCAAAGTCAACTTCATTTCAAGAGAAATGAAGAGTTTGGGAACAACAGCAACTCAGCCAGCAAGTGGTAGGCCAGGTAAACTGACAGCATAGTGCAAAGACTTTCTGCACAGTCACTTGCTACACAGCTCCAGACTTCATGTCACCTTCCAATTAGCCCACGCACAGAACGCAGAGAGCTTCATGGCCGAGCAGCTGCATCTAAGCCCTACATCAGCAAGTCCAATGCAAAACGTGAGATGCAGTGATGTAAAGCACACGATTGATTGATTGATTGAAACATGTACTAGTAGATTGTACAGTACACTACATATTCCGTACAATTATTGAAACGTGTACTAGTAGATTGTACAGTACACTACATATTCCGTACAATTATTGAAACGTGTACTAGTAGATTGCACAGTACACTACATATTCCGTACAATTATTGAAACGTGTACTAGTAGATTGTACAGTACACTACATATTCCGTACAATTATTGAAACGTGTACTAGTAGATTGTACAGTACACTACATATTCCGTACAATTATTGAAACGTGTACTAGTAGATTGTACAGTACACTACATATTCCGTACAATTATTGAAACGTGTACTAGTAGATTGTACAGTACAGTACATATTCCGTACAATTATTGAAACGTGTACTAGTAGATTGTACAGTACACTACATATTCCGTACAATTATTGAAACGTGTACTAGTAGATTGCACAGTACACTACATATTCCGTACAATTATTGAAACGTGTACTAGTAGATTGCACAGTACACTACATATTCCGTACAATTATTGAAACGTGTACTAGTAGATTGTACAGTACACTACATATTCCGTACAATTATTGAAACGTGTACTAGTAGATTGCACAGTACACTACATATTCCGTACAATTATTGAAACGTGTACTAGTAGATTGTACAGTACACTACATATTCCGTACAATTATTGAAACGTGTACTAGTAGATTGTACAGTACACTACATATTCCGTACAATTATTGAAACGTGTACTAGTAGATTGTACAGTACACTACATATTCCGTACAATTATTGAAACGTGTACTAGTAGATTGTACAGTACAGTACATATTCCGTACAATTATTGAAACGTGTACTAGTAGATTGTACAGTACACTACATATTCCGTACAATTATTGAAACGTGTACTAGTAGATTGCACAGTACACTACATATTCCGTACAATTATTGAAACGTGTACTAGTAGATTGCACAGTACACTACATATTCCGTACAATTATTGAAACGTGTACTAGTAGATTGTACAGTACACTACATATTCCGTACAATTATTGAAACATGTACTAGTAGATTGTACAGTACACTACATATTCCGTACAATTATTGAAACATGTACTAGTAGATTGTACAGTACACTACATATTCCGTACAATTATTGAAACGTGTACTAGTAGATTGTACAGTACACTACATATTCCGTACAATTATTGAAACGTGTACTAGTAGATTGTACAGTACACTACATATTCCGTACAATTATTGAAACGTGTACTAGTAGATTGTACAGTACACTACATATTCCGTACAATTATTGAAACGTGTACTAGTAGATTGCACAGTACACTACATATTCCGTACAATTATTGAAACGTGTACTAGTAGATTGCACAGTACACTACATATTCCGTACAATTATTGAAACGTGTACTAGTAGATTGCACAGTACACTACATATTCCGTACAATTATTGAAACGTGTACTAGTAGATTGTACAGTACACTACATATTCCGTACAATTATTGAAACATGTACTAGTAGATTGTACAGTACACTACATATTCCGTACAATTATTGAAACATGTACTAGTAGATTGTACAGTACACTACATATTCCGTACAATTATTGAAACGTGTACTAGTAGATTGTACAGTACACTACATATTCCGTACAATTATTGAAACGTGTACTAGTAGATTGTACAGTACACTACATATTCCGTACAATTATTGAAACGTGTACTAGTAGATTGTACAGTACACTACATATTCCGTACAATTATTGAAACGTGTACTAGTAGATTGCACAGTACACTACATATTCCGTACAATTATTGAAACGTGTACTAGTAGATTGCACAGTACACTACATATTCCGTACAATTATTGAAACGTGTACTAGTAGATTGCACAGTACACTACATATTCCGTACAATTATTGAAACGTGTACTAGTAGATTGCACAGTACACTACATATTCCGTACAATTATTGAAACGTGTACTAGTAGATTGCACAGTACACTACATATTCCGTACAATTATTGAAACGTGTACTAGTAGATTGCACAGTACACTACATATTCCGTACAATTATTGAAACGTGTACTAGTAGATTGTACAGTACACTACATATTCCGTACAATTATTGAAACGTGTACTAGTAGATTGCACAGTACACTACATATTCCGTACAATTATTGAAACGTGTACTAGTAGATTGCACAGTACACTACATATTCCGTACAATTATTGAAACGTGTACTAGTAGATTGCACAGTACACTACATATTCCGTACAATTATTGAAACGTGTACTAGTAGATTGCACAGTACACTACATATTCCGTACAATTATTGAAACGTGTACTAGTAGATTGTACAGTACACTACATATTCCGTACAATTATTGAAACGTGTACTAGTAGATTGTACAGTACACTACATATTCCGTACAATTATTGAAACGTGTACTAGTAGATTGTACAGTACACTACATATTCCGTACAATTATTGAAACGTGTACTAGTAGATTGTACAGTACACTACATATTCCGTACAATTATTGAAACGTGTACTAGTAGATTGTACAGTACACTACATATTCCGTACAATTATTGAAACGTGTACTAGTAGATTGTACAGTACACTACATATTCCGTACAATTATTGAAACGTGTACTAGTAGATTGCACAGTACACTACATATTCCGTACAATTATTGAAACGTGTACTAGTAGATTGCACAGTACACTACATATTCCGTACAATTATTGAAACGTGTACTAGTAGATTGTACAGTACACTACATATTCCGTACAATTATTGAAACGTGTACTAGTAGATTGTACAGTACACTACATATTCCGTACAATTATTGAAACGTGTACTAGTAGATTGCACAGTACACTACATATTCCGTACAATTATTGAAACGTGTACTAGTAGATTGCACAGTACACTACATATTCCGTACAATTATTGAAACGTGTACTAGTAGATTGTACAGTACACTACATATTCCGTACAATTATTGAAACGTGTACTAGTAGATTGCACAGTACACTACATATTCCGTACAATTATTGAAACGTGTACTAGTAGATTGCACAGTACACTACATATTCCGTACAATTATTGAAACGTGTACTAGTAGATTGCACAGTACACTACATATTCCGTACAATTATTGAAACGTGTACTAGTAGATTGTACAGTACACTACATATTCCGTACAATTATTGAAACGTGTACTAGTAGATTGCACAGTACACTACATATTCCGTACAATTATTGAAACGTGTACTAGTAGATTGTACAGTACACTACATATTCCGTACAATTATTGAAACGTGTACTAGTAGATTGTACAGTACACTACATATTCCGTACAATTATTGAAACTTGTACTAGTAGATTGCACAGTACACTACATATTCCGTACAATTATTGAAACGTGTACTAGTAGATTGCACAGTACACTACATATTCCGTACAATTATTGAAACTTGTACTAGTAGATTGCACAGTACAGTACATCCATCCATCCATTTCCTACCGCTTATTCCCTTTCGGGGTCGCGGGGGGCGCTGGCGCCTATCTCAGCTACAATCGGGCGCTCAGTACAGTACATATTATTATTAGATAGCACAGTACAGTACATATTATTATTAGATAGCACAGTACAGTACATATTATTATTAGATAGCACAGTACAGTACATATTATTATTAGATAGCACAGTACAGTACATATTCCGTACAATTGACCACTAAATGGTAACACCCCAATAAGTTGTTGATCAATTCCTGGTAAACATCACCACTGGACTCTAGAGCAGTGGAGACACCTTCTCTGGACTGATCAATGACGCTTTTCCATCTGGCAACCTGATGGACCCGTCTGGGTTTGGAGGTTGCCAGGAGAACACTACATTTTGGACTGCATTGTGCCCAGTGTGAAATTTGGTGGAGGAGGAATTATGGTGTGGGGGATCCTTTTTTTTTTTTCCTTTGTCATGAAAATGGGACGTTTTTGTGGTTGGTGCACTAATTGTAAGTGTATATTGTGTTTTTTATGTTGATTTATTAAAAAAAAAAAAAATATATATATATATATATTTTTTTTTTTTTCTTAAATAATGAATAAAAAATTATTCTGCGGCCCGGTACCAATCGGTCCACAACCCGGCTTGGTGGTTAGGGACCACTGCCATGGATGAATTAGAAGCCAGGCCTTCTCTACCAACATCAGTGTGTGACCTCACCAATGCACTTTTGGAAAAATGGTAGAAAATTGCTATAAACACACTCCACAACCTTGTGGACAGCCTTCCCAGAAGATATAAACACACTCCACAACCTTGTGGACAGCCTTCCCAGAAGATATAAACACACTCCACAACCTTGTGGACAGCCTTCCCAGAAGATATAAACACACTCCACAACCTTGTGGACAGCCTTCCCAGAAGATATAAACACACTCCACAACCTTGTGGACAGCCTTCCCAGAAGATATAAACACACTCCACAACCTTGTGGACAGTCTTCCCAGAAGATATAAACACACTCCACAACCTTGTGGACAGCCTTCCCAGAAGATATATAAACACTCCACAACCTTGTGGACAGCCTTCCCAGAAGATATAAACACACTCCACAACATTGTGGACAGTCTTCCCAGAAGATATAAACACACTCCACAACCTTGTGGACAGCCTTCCCAGAAGATATAAACACACTCCACAACCTTGTGGACGGCCTTCCCAGAAGATATAAACACACTCCACAACCTTGTGGACGGCCTTCCCAGAAGATATAAACACACTCCACAACCTTGTGGACAGCCTTCCCAGAAGATATAAACACACTCCACAACCTTGTGGACAGCCTTCCCAGAAGATATAAACACACTCCACAACCTTGTGGACAGCCTTCCCAGAAGATATAAACACACTCTACAACCTTGTGGACAGCCTTCCCAGAAGATATAAAGACACTCCACAACCTTGTGGACAGTCTTCCCAGAAGATATAAAGACACTCCACAACCTTGTGGACAGCCTTCCCAGAAGATATAAACACACTCCACAACCTTGTGGACAGCCTTCCCAGAAGATATAAAGACACTCCACAACCTTGAGGACAGTCTTCCCAGAAGATATAAAGACACTCCACAACCTTGTGGACAGCCTTCCCAGAAGATATAAACACACTCCACAACCTTGTGGACAGTCTTCCCAGAAGATACAAACACACTCCACAACCTTGTGGACAGCCTTCCCAGAAGATATAAACACACTCCACAACCTTGTGGACAGTCTTCCCAGAATATATAAAGACACTCCACAACCTTGTGGACAGCCTTCCCAGAAGATATAAACACACTCCACAACCTTGTGGACAGCCTTCCCAGAAGATATAAAGACACTCCACAACCTTGTGGACAGCCTTCCCAGAAGATATAAACACACTCCACAACCTTGTGGACAGCCTTCCCAGAAGATATAAAGACACTCCACAACCTTGTGGACAGCCTTCCCAGAAGATATAAACACACTCCACAACCTTGTGGACAGCCTTCCCAGAAGATATAAACACACTCCACAACCTTGTGGACAGCCTTCCCAGAAGATATAAACACACTCCACAACCTTGTGGACAGCCTTCCCAGAAGATATAAACACACTCCACAACCTTGTGGACAGCCTTCCCAGAAGATATAAAGACACTCCACAACCTTGTGGACAGCCTTCCCAGAAGATATAAACACACTCCACAACCTTGTGGACAGCCTTCCCAGAAGATATAAACACACTCCACAACCTTGTGGACAGCCTTCCCAGAAGATATAAACACACTCCACAACCTTGTGGACAGCCTTCCCAGAAGATATAAACACACTCCACAACCTTGTGGACAGCCTTCCCAGAAGATATAAACACACTCCACAACCTTGTGGACAGCCTTCCCAGAAGATATAAAGACACTCCACAACCTTGTGGACAGCCTTCCCAGGAGAGTTGAAGCTGTAATGGCTGCAAAAGGTGATATTGACCCCTATGGGTTAGGAAAGGGATGGTAGTTCAAGGTCATATGTGAGTCAAGGCAGGTGTCCAAATACTTTTGTCAATATAGTGAAAGTTAAGAAGAGCTGCTCTTGTGTCAATGATTGAATGACAAGGTGTGTCATGTGTTCCCAGCCACCTCCTGCTCTGGCACTGGTAAAAACACAATTTGTCTTGAAATCCCCATGGCTTTCTAGAAGGAAGTTTCCATGTTGTGTGTCTATCTGTGTTGGCCCCGTCGTGAGGGGGCTACTTGTCCAGGGTGTGCCAGTGCAGCTGGGATAGGCTCCAGCCGCCTTGTCCCTACAAGCGGTAGAAAATGGATGGATGTTAAAATTGTTTAATACGCTGAACTTCTGCATATTACTAAAAATAGTCAACTGTTACAAAATCTTGCTGATTGTCAAATATGTTGGATACTTTCTACCTCCATGGAAGCTTTTAGTCTGGAAACTCATGAGCTAATATTATTTCTATGGTGGTGGGATACCATGGAACTTAATGGGATACCATGGAACTTAATGGGATACCATGGAACTTAATGGGATACCATGGAACTTAATGGGATACCATGGAACTTAATGGGATACCATGGATCTTGGTGGGATAGCATTTATCTTCGTGGGATACCATGGATCTTAGTGGGATACCATTTA
Source organism: Nerophis ophidion (assembly GCF_033978795.1). NCBI lineage: Eukaryota > Metazoa > Chordata > Actinopteri > Syngnathiformes > Syngnathidae > Nerophis > Nerophis ophidion. Next base: position 567,975 of record NC_084637.1, on the reverse strand, counting down.
TCTTAGTGGGATACTATTTATCTTAGTGGGATACTATTTATCTTAGTGGGATACTATGGATCTTAGCCTCTTAAAGCTCCTCTTGGACCACCTATTGTTCACCTCGAAACCAGGTACCCCAAATAGTTCTCAGGATGCTGGTATATTTCTGTCACTCCTTTCAGCTCTGGAAACACAAAGCCAAGCTCAGTCAGGTAGTTGACTTATATAGCCCTAAATCACCAGTGTCTCAAAGGGCTGCACAAGCAACAACCCACATCAGGGAAAGGAAAAACTCAACCCAATGGGATGACGATGAGAAACATTGGAGGGGACCGCAGATGTGGGGACCCACAGTCTCTAAGGCGACCAGTGCAATGGACGTTGAGTGGATCTACTAAGTAATGTAAGAGTCCAGTCCATAGTGGATCTAACATAATAGTGTGAGAGTCCAGTCCATAGTGGATCTAACATAATAGTGTGAGAGTCCAGTCCATAGTGGATCTAACATAATAGTGAGAGTCCAGTCCATAGTGGATCTAACATAATAGTGAGAGTCCAGTCCGTAGTGGATCTAACATAATAGTGAGAGTCCAGTCCATAGTGGATCTAACATAATAGTGTGAGAGTCCAGTCCATAGTGGATCTAACATAATAGTGTGAGAGTCCAGTCCATAGTGGATCTAACATAATAGTGAGAGTCCAGTCCATAGTGGATCTAACATAATAGTGTGAGAGTCCAGTCCATAGTGGATCTAACATAATAGTGAGAGTCCAGTCCATAGTGGATCTAACATAATAGTGTGAGAGTCCAGTCCATAGTGGATCTAACATAATAGTGAGAGTCCAGTCCATAGTGGATCTAACATAATAGTGAGAGTCCAGTCCATAGTGGATCTAACATAATAGTGTGAGAGTCCAGTCCATAGTGGATCTAACATAATAGTGTGAGAGTCCAGTCCATAGTGGATCTAACATAATAGTGTGAGAGTCCAGTCCATAGTGGATCTAACATAATAGTGTGAGAGTCCAGTCCATAGTGGATCTAACATAATAGTGAGAGTCCAGTCCATAGTGGATCTAACATAATAGTGAGAGTCCAGTCCATAGTGGATCTAACATAATAGTGTGAGAGTCCAGTCCATAGTGGATCTAACATAATAGTGTGAGAGTCCAGTCCACAGTGGATCTAACATAATAGTGAGAGTCCAGTCCATAGTGGATCTAACATAGTAGTGTGAGAGTCCAGTCCATAGTGGATCTAACATAATAGTGAGAGTCCAGTCCATAGTGGATCTAACATAATAGTGAGAGTCCAGTCCATAGTGGATCTAACATAATAGTGTGAGAGTCCAGTCCATAGTGGATCTAACATAATAGTGTGAGAGTCCAGTCCATAGTGGATCTAACATAATAGTGAGAGTCCAGTCCATAGTGGATCTAACATAATAGTGAGAGTCCAGTCCATAGTGGATCTAACATAGTAGTGTGAGAGTCCAGTCCATAGTGGATCTAACATAATAGTGAGAGTCCAGTCCATAGTGGATCTAACATAATAGTGAGAGTCCAGTCCATAGTGGATCTAACATAATAGTGTGAGAGTCCAGTCCATAGTGGATCTAACATAATAGTGTGAGAGTCCAGTCCATAGTGGATCTAACATAATAGTGTGAGAGTCCAGTCCATAGTGGATCTAACATAATAGTGAGAGTCCAGTCCATAGTGGATCTAACATAATAGTGTGAGAGTCCAGTCCATAGTGGATCTAACATAATAGTGAGAGTCCAGTCCATAGTGGATCTAACATAATAGTGTGAGAGTCCAGTACATAGTGGATCTAACATAATAGTGTGAGAGTCCAGTCCATAGTGGATCTAACATAATAGTGTGAGAGTCCAGTCCATAGTGGATCTAACATAATAGTGAGAGTCCAGTCCATAGTGGATCTAACATAATAGTGTGAGAGTCCAGTCCATAGTGGATCTAACATAATAGTGTGAGAGTCCAGCCCATAGTGGATCTAACATAATAGTGAGAGTCCAGTCCATAGTGGATCTAACATAATAGTGAGAGTCCAGTCCATAGTGGATCTAACATAATAGTGAGAGAGTCCAGTCCATAGTGGATCTAACATAATAGTGTGAGAGTCCAGTCCATAGTGGGTCTAACATAATAGTGTGAGAGTCCAGTCCATAGTGGATCTAACATAATAGTGTGAGAGTCCAGTCCATAGTGGATCTAACATAATAGTGTGAGAGTCCAGTCCATAGTGGATCTAACATAATAGTGTGAGAGTCCAGTCCATAGTGGATCTAACATAATAGTGTGAGAGTCCAGTCCATAGTGGATCTAACATAATAGTGAGAGTCCAGTCCATAGTGGATCTAACATAATAGTGTGAGAGTCCAGTCCATAGTGGATCTAACATATTAATGTGAGAGTCCAGTCCATAGTGGATCTAACATAATAGTGTGAGAGTCCAGTCCATAGTGGATCTAACATAATAGTGAGAGTCCAGTCCATAGTGGATCTAACGTAATAGTGTGAGAGTCCAGTCCATAGTGGATCTAACATATTAATGTGAGAGTCCAGTCCATAGTGGATCTAACATAATAGTGTGAGAGTCCAGTCCATAGTGGATCTAACATAATAGTGTGAGAGTCCAGTCCATAGTGGATCTAACATAATAGTGAGAGTCCAGTCCATAGTGGATCTAACATAATAGTGAGAGTCCAGTCCGTAGTGGATCTAACATAATAGTGAGAGTCCAGTCCATAGTGGATCTAACATAATAGTGTGAGAGTCCAGTCCATAGTGGATCTAACATAATAGTGTGAGAGTCCAGTCCATAGTGGATCTAACATAATAGTGAGAGTCCAGTCCATAGTGGATCTAACATAATAGTGTGAGAGTCCAGTCCATAGTGGATCTAACATAATAGTGAGAGTCCAGTCCATAGTGGATCTAACATAATAGTGTGAGAGTCCAGTCCATAGTGGATCTAACATAATAGTGAGAGTCCAGTCCATAGTGGATCTAACATAATAGTGAGAGTCCAGTCCATAGTGGATCTAACATAATAGTGTGAGAGTCCAGTCCATAGTGGATCTAACATAATAGTGTGAGAGTCCAGTCCATAGTGGATCTAACATAATAGTGTGAGAGTCCAGTCCATAGTGGATCTAACATAATAGTGTGAGAGTCCAGTCCATAGTGGATCTAACATAATAGTGAGAGTCCAGTCCATAGTGGATCTAACATAATAGTGAGAGTCCAGTCCATAGTGGATCTAACATAATAGTGTGAGAGTCCAGTCCATAGTGGATCTAACATAATAGTGTGAGAGTCCAGTCCACAGTGGATCTAACATAATAGTGAGAGTCCAGTCCATAGTGGATCTAACATAGTAGTGTGAGAGTCCAGTCCATAGTGGATCTAACATAATAGTGAGAGTCCAGTCCATAGTGGATCTAACATAATAGTGAGAGTCCAGTCCATAGTGGATCTAACATAATAGTGTGAGAGTCCAGTCCATAGTGGATCTAACATAATAGTGAGAGTCCAGTCCATAGTGGATCTAACATAATAGTGAGAGTCCAGTCCATAGTGGATCTAACATAGTAGTGTGAGAGTCCAGTCCATAGTGGATCTAACATAATAGTGAGAGTCCAGTCCATAGTGGATCTAACATAATAGTGAGAGTCCAGTCCATAGTGGATCTAACATAATAGTGTGAGAGTCCAGTCCATAGTGGATCTAACATAATAGTGTGAGAGTCCAGTCCATAGTGGATCTAACATAATAGTGTGAGAGTCCAGTCCATAGTGGATCTAACATAATAGTGAGAGTCCAGTCCATAGTGGATCTAACATAATAGTGTGAGAGTCCAGTCCATAGTGGATCTAACATAATAGTGAGAGTCCAGTCCATAGTGGATCTAACATAATAGTGTGAGAGTCCAGTACATAGTGGATCTAACATAATAGTGTGAGAGTCCAGTCCATAGTGGATCTAACATAATAGTGTGAGAGTCCAGTCCATAGTGGATCTAACATAATAGTGAGAGTCCAGTCCATAGTGGATCTAACATAATAGTGTGAGAGTCCAGTCCATAGTGGATCTAACATAATAGTGTGAGAGTCCAGCCCATAGTGGATCTAACATAATAGTGAGAGTCCAGTCCATAGTGGATCTAACATAATAGTGAGAGTCCAGTCCATAGTGGATCTAACATAATAGTGAGAGAGTCCAGTCCATAGTGGATCTAACATAATAGTGTGAGAGTCCAGTCCATAGTGGGTCTAACATAATAGTGTGAGAGTCCAGTCCATAGTGGATCTAACATAATAGTGTGAGAGTCCAGTCCATAGTGGATCTAACATAATAGTGTGAGAGTCCAGTCCATAGTGGATCTAACATAATAGTGTGAGAGTCCAGTCCATAGTGGATCTAACATAATAGTGTGAGAGTCCAGTCCATAGTGGATCTAACATAATAGTGAGAGTCCAGTCCATAGTGGATCTAACATAATAGTGAGAGTCCAGTCCATAGTGGATCTAACATAATAGTGTGAGAGTCCAGTCCATAGTGGATCTAACATAATAGTGTGAGAGTCCAGTCCACAGTGGATCTAACATAATAGTGAGAGTCCAGTCCATAGTGGATCTAACATAGTAGTGTGAGAGTCCAGTCCATAGTGGATCTAACATAATAGTGAGAGTCCAGTCCATAGTGGATCTAACATAATAGTGAGAGTCCAGTCCATAGTGGATCTAACATAATAGTGTGAGAGTCCAGTCCATAGTGGATCTAACATAATAGTGTGAGAGTCCAGTCCATAGTGGATCTAACATAATAGTGAGAGTCCAGTCCATAGTGGATCTAACATAATAGTGAGAGTCCAGTCCATAGTGGATCTAACATAGTAGTGTGAGAGTCCAGTCCATAGTGGATCTAACATAATAGTGAGAGTCCAGTCCATAGTGGATCTAACATAATAGTGAGAGTCCAGTCCATAGTGGATCTAACATAATAGTGTGAGAGTCCAGTCCATAGTGGATCTAACATAATAGTGTGAGAGTCCAGTCCATAGTGGATCTAACATAATAGTGTGAGAGTCCAGTCCATAGTGGATCTAACATAATAGTGAGAGTCCAGTCCATAGTGGATCTAACATAATAGTGTGAGAGTCCAGTCCATAGTGGATCTAACATAATAGTGAGAGTCCAGTCCATAGTGGATCTAACATAATAGTGTGAGAGTCCAGTACATAGTGGATCTAACATAATAGTGTGAGAGTCCAGTCCATAGTGGATCTAACATAATAGTGTGAGAGTCCAGTCCATAGTGGATCTAACATAATAGTGAGAGTCCAGTCCATAGTGGATCTAACATAATAGTGTGAGAGTCCAGTCCATAGTGGATCTAACATAATAGTGTGAGAGTCCAGCCCATAGTGGATCTAACATAATAGTGAGAGTCCAGTCCATAGTGGATCTAACATAATAGTGAGAGTCCAGTCCATAGTGGATCTAACATAATAGTGAGAGAGTCCAGTCCATAGTGGATCTAACATAATAGTGTGAGAGTCCAGTCCATAGTGGGTCTAACATAATAGTGTGAGAGTCCAGTCCATAGTGGATCTAACATAATAGTGTGAGAGTCCAGTCCATAGTGGATCTAACATAATAGTGTGAGAGTCCAGTCCATAGTGGATCTAACATAATAGTGTGAGAGTCCAGTCCATAGTGGATCTAACATAATAGTGTGAGAGTCCAGTCCATAGTGGATCTAACATAATAGTGAGAGTCCAGTCCATAGTGGATCTAACATAATAGTGAGAGTCCAGTCCATAGTGGATCTAACATAATAGTGTGAGAGTCCAGTCCATAGTGGATCTAACATAATAGTGTGAGAGTCCAGTCCACAGTGGATCTAACATAATAGTGAGAGTCCAGTCCATAGTGGATCTAACATAGTAGTGTGAGAGTCCAGTCCATAGTGGATCTAACATAATAGTGAGAGTCCAGTCCATAGTGGATCTAACATAATAGTGAGAGTCCAGTCCATAGTGGATCTAACATAATAGTGTGAGAGTCCAGTCCATAGTGGATCTAACATAATAGTGTGAGAGTCCAGTCCATAGTGGATCTAACATAATAGTGTGAGAGTCCAGTCCATAGTGGATCTAACATAATAGTGAGAGTCCAGTCCATAGTGGATCTAACATAATAGTGTGAGAGTCCAGTCCATAGTGGATCTAACATAATAGTGAGAGTCCAGTCCATAGTGGATCTAACATAATAGTGTGAGAGTCCAGTACATAGTGGATCTAACATAATAGTGTGAGAGTCCAGTCCATAGTGGATCTAACATAATAGTGTGAGAGTCCAGTCCATAGTGGATCTAACATAATAGTGAGAGTCCAGTCCATAGTGGATCTAACATAATAGTGTGAGAGTCCAGTCCATAGTGGATCTAACATAATAGTGTGAGAGTCCAGTCCATAGTGGATCTAACATAATAGTGAGAGTCCAGTCCATAGTGGATCTAACATAATAGTGAGAGTCCAGTCCATAGTGGATCTAACATAATAGTGAGAGAGTCCAGTCCATAGTGGATCTAACATAATAGTGTGAGAGTCCAGTCCATAGTGGATCTAACATAATAGTGAGAGTCCAGTCCATAGAAGAGCCAGCAGGAGACCATCCCGAGTGGTCCACCCGGGGTTTCGACTCTGGACAGCCAGCACAGTATGATTGTCATCCTAAAATGAAGTAAAAGTTCAAGTAGCAATGATTGTCACACACACACTAAATGTGGCCAAATGATTCTCTGCATTTGAGCCATCACCTTTGATCACCTCCTGGTAAGTGAGGGGAGCAGTGAGCAGCAGTGGTGCCGCGCCCAGGAATCATTTTTGGTGATTTAACACCCAATTCCAAGCCTCGATGCTGAGTGCAGGCAGGTAATGGATCCCATTTTTATAGTCTTTGGTATGACTCGGCCGGGGTTTGAACTCACGACCTACCCATCTCAGGGCGGACACTCTAACCACTAGACCACTGAGTGATCACTCCAGAGCAATAATATATTCCAAGTGCAAGGTCATGTGAATCTCTCAGGGGTTCTGACCCTCGCCCCGTTCTTAAACCCAAGTGACGCCCACTTCCTGCACCTATTTGACGGATTTGTGTCTGCCTTTGCAGAATTTTCTCTCACATTTGATTACAACCTGCAGCATTTTTTTTTAATGGTAGTTGGATCTTTTTTCTTTTAGAGCATTTGAATGTTGCTGCGTGTTTGCATCTGTAGTTTTTAGTATGGAGTCAGAATAGAAAGAGAGAAAACAAAATGTATATTCTTATTTTACATCTATGTGGCTGATTTCAGCAATGTTTACAACACCATTGGTTGAAATACTTGGAGTGGGGAGGGAACATAACCACACAGGATGTAGAAATATGGGCAGATATTGGTGATAGGATAGGATAGGACAGGATAGGTCGTTATTGTCATTGTAACAAGTACAACAAAACTTTGTTTTCAGCACAAACCTATTGAGCATGAGACAAAGAAACAGTGTACAGGGTTACAGAACACGAACGCTGATGGGTTGCCACAAGGTGTCAACGCTGGGGAAGGATGAGTAAAAAAATATAATCTATACTGGGCTCCTAAGGGGGCCTAGTCTGGAGTGGGAAAAAAAACCCAATGCCTTACACACATAAACATGTTACATGTAATCACGACAACTCGCAACAGAGGGCGGGGCCTGGAGGTCGACTGCTGCTATGAAGCGCTGCCAGCCGTCCATCATCCCGGAGGAGAATCAAGGGGGTGGTAGAGGGGGGGTGTGTGTGTATATGCCCATTGTCTCGGGTGTGTTGATGTAGTGTCCATAGGCCTGGGGCCGTTCTGCATGCAAGCAAATGTTCGACTCCACGTATTGTTGAGGCGGAGGGAGGTCAAAGGCGTCCATCGTTGAGGTGTCTTTGGGGGATGTTTTCAGAACAGCCTGCTCTTGTTGTTGCAGCGTCAAGGCCATTCGAGGGAGTCAATCGTGGATCAGGATTTTTGTATTTCCACGAGCAGACATTTCAATGGCTTGTCTGTTCTATCTGTCCATGCTGGCTCTCATATCCAATTTTTCCCTTTGAACCAGCTTTTCCATGATGTGATCCATCTTGCGATTCAGTCTGTGATCCCACAGCCCGTCCCAATCCTTCCATTGCGACAGCCTTGGGGCCCCTTGAGCGGCTGCCGTCGTCTTACGAATTGGACGATACACCAGAGCAATGCCCAGACCAATCAGCAGGTGCCCCGCCATCACGCTTCCAGATAGGTCCATGTCTTCCACGTCCTTGATGGAAAGGACTGAGAGGCACAGGATTTTCCATTGGTCCCAGGAATCTGTCACGTACCTTGCAGCAATGGTTCCATCAGGGCAGCCAGGCTCCCCAGAACCTCTTTTCTTCGTCCAAAAGATTCTGTCAACTGAGTGGAGAGTTCAGCTGATCAATCCCATGTCTGAAGTTTAGATTTGGAGGACAGCGCAAAGAAAGAGGCTTCTAAAAAGTCTAGACAAGACGAAACAAAGAGAGCAAGCAGGGAGAAGAAGGGGGTGGAAAAAAATGGGACCGCCCTCAACAGAGGCAAGACAGAAAAGCTGACAATTGATCCATGACAATAGTCTCGGATGAAAAATGAAGTTTATTACAAACATTTGACAGAGTTGTTGAGTCATTTTAGCAGCTTATAGAAATAACACTGGTTGCTTGCTTGACTCCAACATCGCAGCTTGCTAGTGTGCTTTTCATCACCTTCTAGTGCTATCTAGTCTCAGGCAAATGTAGTGCACTTCCACCCTTTCACATGCACTACATCACCCTCTAGTGCTATCTAGTCGGAGACAAATGTAGTGCACTTCCACCCTTTCACATGCACTACATCACCCTCTAGTGCTATCTAGTCTCAGGCAAATGTAGTGCACTTCCACCCTTTCACATGCACTACATCACCTTCTAGTGCTATCTAGTCTCAGGCAAATGTAGTGCACTTCCACCCTTTCACATGCACTACATCACCTTCTAGTGCTATCTAGTCTCAGGCAAATGTAGTGCACTTCCACCCTTTCACATGCACTACATCACCTTCTAGTGCTATCTAGTCTCAGGCAAATGTAGTGCACTTCCACCCTTTCACATGCACTACATCACCCTCTAGTGCTATCTAGTCGGAGACAAATGTAGTGCACTTCCACCCTTTCACATGCACTACATCACCCTCTAGTGCTATCTAGTCTCAGGCAAATGTAGTGCACTTCCACCCTTTCACATGCACTACATCACCTTCTAGTGCTATCTAGTCTCAGGCAAATGTAGTGCACTTCCACCCTTTCACATGCACTACATCACCCTCTAGTGCTATCTAGTCTCAGGCAAATGTAGTGCACTTCCACCCTTTCACATGCACTACATCACCCTCTAGTGCTATCTAGTCTCAGGCAAATGTAGTGCACTTCCACCCTTTCACATGCACTACATCACCCTGGAAAAGGTAGCGTGTCACAAACATTTTGAATACAGTGCGTTACATTCCACCCCAAACCTTCTGTAGCGGGCTAATGTTGCCCTCTGCCAGACGAGTCCTGAACACATGAGGCCAAAGCCAACATGGCGACTCCTCTTCAATGTAAACTGGTGAAAAGTGGAGCGCTGCAATGGACCTTAAAGCCAGGCTGCATAGTTCCTTAAGGACCAGGGTGTTGTCTGAGAATGGCACCAGGAGAATCGGAGGCAGACAGGTAGAGAGGTTGACAGGAAACAAAGTTGGACAAGGAGGCAGAAGAAGGGGGACAGAAAATGTTTTGGAGACGGGGAATAGTGAGGCTGAACAGGCAACAATTAAGACAGGAGATTGAAGAAAGACAAATCAATCAGAAGAGTTCAGCCGTCTCATTGGTGGGCAGAAACAAGAAATGCATCCTCAGAATGTCCAAAGTGAGCAGAGCTGCAGACATGAGCTCACCCAGGTGGCGCCATCACTGGTTAGCAGGTGGAAACAACTCTGCTTCCAAAAACAATGTGGTGGTCAAGTAATGCTACAGGGGGCATCACCTAACTGCTAGTGACACAACACACAGGTGGCGCCACTAAGACACACCCACACCAGCATTTCTCTTTTGTGCTGAAAAAACTATTCTATTAGTCCTCAGTATTTTCTCATCTATGTAGAATTCCAGTCTTTTTTTTTTACATACTATTCACACGACAGGATAGGAGTCACATGGAGACCTCGGTCACTGCCACTCATCCAGAGAAAGGAAAAGTTGACTTCCTGGGATCTCAGCCTGGTGTTGGCGGCTGAAAGACGACGTCCTGATTGGAGAATGTGTGGAGTTTGACACTAACGGGAGGGCGGGTCTACATGAGCTGCTACAGTGTGTGTGCGTGTGTGTGTGTGTGTGTGTGTGTGTGTGTGTGCGTGCGTGCGTCAGTGTGTGTTGAGTGCGCTTCGTGCCACCCAGCCTTCAGCGGCCGGTGAGTCGCTGTTGGCCGGGCGGTACACAAGACTCTGACCCTGCTGGTTGGAGGCCAGAATCTGAACCTTCTCGCCTTGGAAGACGGAGATCTCGTCTTCATGCACGGCCACAAAGTCCTGAAGCACCAGCACCAGCTCCTAGGGGTCACAGGTCATGAGTACAGATAGCAGTAAGAGGGCATGAAGTCAACTTTGGCTCACCTGGTTGTCGTGATCGCTTTCTGGCGGAGGCTGAGAGGCGTGTCCATTTGGTGTGGGCGGGGCTAAAGGGGATGGTACCGATGACAGTGGGCGGGTCACTGATATCCCGCCTTCCTTCTTTTGGTACTCGATTGGAGATTGGAGAGCTGTTGGAAAGATGTCAGCCATGTTTAGTGACCAAAGTCCAGGCAATATTGGGAGTCACTGGGAAAATAGTTGCACTCGGGGGCCACATCTGGGGGGGGGCCAATGTGTAGAAATGATGTATACACATTTAGATGTACAGTATGTGTATAAATGATATATACACATTTAGATGTACAGTATGTGTGTATAAATGATATATACACACTTAGATGTACAGTATGTGTGTATAAATGATATATACACATTTAGATGTACAGTATGTGTGTATAAATGATATATACACATTTAGATGTACAGTATGTGTGTATAAAGGATATATACACATTTAGATGTACAGTATGTGTGTATAAATGATATATACACATTTAGATGTACAGTATGTGTGTATAAATGATATATACACATTTAGATGTACAGTATGTGTGTATAAATGATATATACACATTTAGATGTACAGTATGTGTGTATAAATGATATATACACATTTAGATGTACAGTATGTGTGTATAAATGATATATACACATTTAGATGTACAGTATGTGTGTATAAATGATATATACACATTTAGATGTACAGTATGTGTGTATAAATGATATATACACATTTAGATGTACAGTATGTGTGTATAAATGATATATACACATTTAGATGTACAGTATGTGTGTATAAATGATATATACACATTTAGATGTACAGTATGTGTGTATAAATGATATATACACACTTAGATGTACAGTATGTGTGTATAAATGATATATACACATTTAGATGTACAGTATGTGTGTATAAATGATATATACACATTTAGATGTACAGTATGTGTGTATAAATGATATATACACATTTAGATGTACAGTATGTGTGTATAAAGGATATTTACACACTTAGATGTACAGTATGTGTGTATAAATGATATATACACATTTAGATGTACAGTATGTGTGTATAAATGATATATACACATTTAGATGTACAGTATGTGTGTATAAAGGATATTTACACACTTAGATGTACAGTATGTGTGTATAAATGATATCTACACATTTAGATGTACAGTATGTGTGTATAAATGATATATACACATTTAGATGTACAGTATGTGTGTATAAATGATATATACACATTTAGATGTACAGTATGTGTGTATAAATGATATATACACATTTAGATGTACAGTATGTGTGTATAAATGATATATACACATTTAGATGTACAGTATGTGTGTATAAAGGATATTTACACACTTAGATGTACAGTATGTGTGTATAAATGATATATACACATTTAGATGTACAGTATGTGTGTATAAATGATATATACACATTTAGATGTACAGTATGTGTGTATAAAGGATATTTACACATTTAGATGTACAGTATGTGTGTATAAATGATATATACACATTTAGATGTACAGTATGTGTGTATAAAGGATATTTACACATTTAGATGTACAGTATGTGTGTATAAATGATATATACACATTTAGATGTACAGTATGTGTGTATAAAGGATATTTACACATTTAGATGTACAGTATGTGTGTATAAATGATATATACACACTTAGATGTACAGTATGTGTGTATAAATGATATATACACATTTAGATGTACAGTATGTGTGTATAAATGATATATACACATTTAGATGTACAGTATGTGTGTATAAATGATATATACACATTTAGATGTACAGTATGTGTGTATAAATGATATACACACATTTAGATGTACAGTATGTGTGTATAAATGATATATACACATTTACATGTACAGTATGTGTGTATAAATGATATATACACATTTAGATGTACAGTATGTGTGTATAAATGATATATACACATTTAGATGTACAGTATGTGTGTATAAATGATATCTACACATTTAGATGTACAGTATGTGTGTATAAATGATATATACACATTTAGATGTACAGTATGTGTGTATAAAGGATATTTACACATTTAGATGTACAGTATGTGTGTATAAATGATATATACACACTTAGATGTACAGTATGTGTGTATAAATGATATATACACATTTAGATGTACAGTATGTGTGTATAAATGATATATACACATTTAGATGTACAGTATGTGTGTATAAAGGATATTTACACACTTAGATGTACAGTATGTGTGTATAAATGATATATACACATTTAGATGTACAGTATGTGTGTATAAAGGATATTTACACATTTAGATGTACAGTATGTGTGTATAAATGATATATACACATTTAGATGTACAGTATGTGTGTATAAATGATATATACACATTTAGATGTACAGTATGTGTGTATAAATGATATATACACATTTAGATGTACAGTATGTGTGTATAAATGATATATACACATTTAGATGTACAGTATGTGTGTATAAATGATATATACACATTTAGATGTACAGTATGTGTGTATAAATGATATATAGACATTTAGATGTGTTGTAAAAAATTGATGAGAGCGTGGCTGCCGGTTTGCACCTACAGCCCCTCCCCTCCGACCATCATTCATTCACCAGTGTGAGCGGCAAGGGTGAAGTGTCCTGCCCAAGGACACCAGGGCAGCGATTTAGATGGTAAGAGGCGGGGAACGAACCTGCAACCCTCAGGTTTCTGGCACTGCCGCTCTGCCCGCGACACCTTTCCGCCCCGTAATAACTCCTAGAACACTGAAAAGTGCAGATTTCTAGCATAGAAATACTTTCTATAGTCCAAGACTTCAAAACAGCCTTGCAAAAACACTTTTGGTGTTAAAGGTCTAAAGAAATGGTGTCGAACGTCCGACGGGCCAGAAAGGAAAAGGTGGGGTGTCAAATATTCACTTTATTGAGCAAAACTGATTTAGTGTTGGCCGTTACCACTGCAAGAAACACGACTATCCACCAAAAGTGGTCACTCTCTGCTGTGAAAAGCAGGCAAAAACATCTCCAACCGAGGTACACGTTCAGGACCTGCACCCAGACATGAAATACTAGTACATCTCCAACAGAGGTACACGTTCAGGACCTGCACCCAGACATGAAATACTAGTACATCTCCAACAGAGGTACATGTTCAGGACCTGCACCCAGACATGAAATACTAGTACATCTCCAACAGAGGTACACGTTCAGGACCTGCACCCAGACATGAAATACTAGTACATCTCCAACAGAGGTACACGTTCAGGACCTGCACCCAGACATGAAATACTAGTACATCTCCAACAGAGGTACACGTTGAGGACCTGCACCCAGACATGAAATACTAGTACATCTCCAACAGAGGTACATGTTCAGGACCTGCACCCAGACATGAAATACTAGTACATCTCCAACAGAGGTACACGTTCAGGACCTGCACCCAGACATGAAATACTAGTACATCTCCAACAGAGGTACACGTTCAGGACCTGCACCCAGACATGAAATACTAGTACATCTCCAACAGAGGTACACGTTCAGGACCTGCACCCAGACATGAAATACTAGTACATCTCCAACAGAGGTACACGTTCAGGACCTGCACCCAGACATGAAATACTAGTACATCTCCAACAGAGGTACACGTTCAGGACCTGCACCCAGACATGAAATACTAGTACATCTCCAACAGAGGTACACGTTCAGGACCTGCACCCAGACATGAAATACTAGTACATCTCCAACAGAGGTACACGTTCAGGACCTGCACCCAGACATGAAATACTAGTACATCTCCAACAGAGGTACACGTTCAGGACCTGCACCCAGACATGAAATACTAGTACATCTCCAACAGAGGTACACGTTCAGGACCTGCACCCAGACATGAAATACTAGTACATCTCCAACAGAGGTACACGTTCAGGACCTGCACCCAGACATGAAATACTAGTACATCTCCAACAGAAGTACACGTTCAGGACCTGCACCCAGACATGAAATACTAGTACATCTCCAACAGAGGTACATGTTCAGGACCTGCACCCAGACATGAAATACTAGTACATCTCCAACAGAGGTACACGTTCAGGACCTGCACCCAGACATGAAATACTAGTACATCTCCAACAGAGGTACACGTTGAGGACCTGCACCCAGACATGAAATACTAGTACATCTCCAACAGAGGTACACGTTCAGGACCTGCACCCAGACATGAAATACTAGTACATCTCCAACAGAGGTACATGTTCAGGACCTGCACCCAGACATGAAATACTAGTACATCTCCAACAGAGGTACACGTTCAGGACCTGCACCCAGACATGAAATACTAGTACATCTCCAACAGAGGTACACGTTCAGGACCTGCACCCAGACATGAAATACTAGTACATCTCCAACAGAGGTACACGTTCAGGACCTGCACCCAGACATGAAATACTAGTACATCTCCAACAGAGGTACACGTTCAGGACCTGCACCCAGACATGAAATACTAGTACATCTCCAACAGAGGTACACGTTCAGGACCTGCACCCAGACATGAAATACTAGTACATCTCCAACAGAGGTACACGTTCAGGACCTGCACCCAGACATGAAATACTAGTACATCTCCAACAGAGGTACACGTTCAGGACCTGCACCCAGACATGAAATACTAGTACATCTCCAACAGAGGTACACGTTCAGGACCTGCACCCAGACATGAAATACTAGTACATCTCCAACAGAGGTACACGTTGAGGACCTGCACCCAGACATGAAATACTAGTACATCTCCAACAGAGGTACACGTTCAGGACCTGCACCCAGACATGAAATACTAGTACATCTCCAACAGAGGTACATGTTCAGGACCTGCACCCAGACATGAAATACTAGTACATCTCCAACAGAGGTACATGTTCAGGACCTGCACCCAGACATGAAATACTAGTACATCTCCAACAGAGGTACACGTTCAGGACCTGCACCCAGACATGAAATACTAGTACATCTCCAACAGAGGTACATGTTCAGGACCTGCACCCAGACATGAAATACTAGTACATCTCCAACAGAGGTACACGTTCAGGACCTGCACCCAGACATGAAATACTAGTACATCTCCAACAGAGGTACACGTTCAGGACCTGCACCCAGACATGAAATACTAGTACATCTCCAACAGAGGTACACGTTCAGGACCTGCACCCAGACATGAAATACTAGTACATCTCCAACAGAGGTACACGTTCAGGACCTGCACCCAGACATGAAATACTAGTACATCTCCAACAGAGGTACACGTTCAGGACCTGCACCCAGACATGAAATACTAGTACATCTCCAACAGAGGTACACGTTCAGGACCTGCACCCAGACATGAAATACTAGTACATCTCCAACAGAGGTACACGTTGAGGACCTGCACCCAGACATGAAATACTAGTACATCTCCAACAGAGGTACACGTTCAGGACCTGCACCCAGACATGAAATACTAGTACATCTCCAACAGAGGTACATGTTCAGGACCTGCACCCAGACATGAAATACTAGTACATCTCCAACAGAGGTACATGTTCAGGACCTGCACCCAGACATGAAATACTAGTACATCTCCAACAGAGGTACACGTTCAGGACCTGCACCCAGACATGAAATACTAGTACATCTCCAACAGAGGTACATGTTCAGGACCTGCACCCAGACATGAAATACTAGTACATCTCCAACAGAGGTACACGTTCAGGACCTGCACCCAGACATGAAATACTAGTACATCTCCAACAGAGGTACACGTTCAGGACCTGGACCCAGACATGAAATACTAGTACATCTCCAACAGAGGTACACGTTCAGGACCTGCACCCAGACATGAAATACTAGTACATCTCCAACAGAGGTACACGTTCAGGACCTGCACCCAGACATGAAATACTAGTACATCTCCAACAGAGGTACACGTTCAGGACCTGCACCCAGACATGAAATACTAGTACATCTCCAACAGAGGTACATGTTCAGGACCTGCACCCAGACATGAAATACTAGTACATCTCCAACAGAGGTACACGTTCAGGACCTGCACCCAGACATGAAATACTAGTACATCTCCAACAGAGGTACACGTTCAGGACCTGCACCCAGACATGAAATACTAGTACATCTCCAACAGAGGTACACGTTCAGGACCTGCACCCAGACATGAAATACTAGTACATCTCCAACAGAGGTACACGTTCAGGACCTGCACCCAGACATGAAATACTAGTACATCTCCAACAGAGGTACACGTTCAGGACCTGCACCCAGACATGAAATACTAGTACATCTCCAACAGAGGTACACGTTCAGGACCTGCACCCAGACATGAAATACTAGTACATCTCCAACCCAGACATGAAATAGTAGTACATCTCCAACCCAGACATGAAATACTAGTACATCTCCAACCCAGACATGGCTGGTCACATTGGTCAACCATTCAAAGCTCTCACTAATGGAAGGAGGTTTTGATCTTTGATCTTCTTCCTCCAAACACGACAAGTTGAGTTTATACCAAAAAGTTCTATTTTGGTTTCATCTGACCACATGACATTCTCCCAATCCTCTGCTGTATCATCCATGTATCCTTTTTGGTATAAACTCAACTGGTGGTGTTTGGAGGAAGAAGAATACTGAGTTGCATCCCAAGAACACCATATCTACTGTGAAGCATGGGGGTGGAAACATCATGCTTTGGGGCTGTTTTTCTGCTAAGGGGACAGGACGATTGATCCGTGTTAAGGAAAGAATGAATGGGGCCATGTATCCTGAGATTTGGAGCCAAAACCTCCTTCCATCAGTGAGAGCTTTGAATGCTTGACCAAATACTTATTTTCCACCATCATTTACAAATAAATTCTTTAAAATTCCTACAATGTGAATTCCTGGATTTTTGTTGACATTCTGTCTCTCCCAGTTGAAGTGTACCTATGATGAAAATGACAGACCTCTGTCATCATTTGAAGTGGGAGAACTTGCACAATCGCTGGCTGACTAAATACTTGTTTGCCCCACTGTATGTCAGCATGTCTACTTGGCAGACAGAAGTAACAATATACACCTCTACTTAGCAGACAGGAGTCATAGCAGACAGGAGTCATAGCAGACAGAAGTCATAGCAGACAGAAGTCATAGCAGACAGAAGTCATAGCAGACAGAAGTCAGGTGTAGTTAGCAGACAGGAGTCATAGCAGACAGAAGTCATGTGTAGTTAGCAGACAGGAGTCATAGCAGACAGGAGTCATAGCAGACAGAAGTCATAGCAGACAGAAGTCAGGTGTAGTTAGCAGACAGGAGTCATAGCAGACAGAAGTCATGTGTAGTTAGCAGACAGGAGTCATAGCAGACAGGAGTCATAGCAGACAGAAGTCATGTGTAGTTAGCAGACAGGAGTCATAGCAGACAGAAGTCATGTGTAGTTAGCAGACAGGAGTCATAGCAGACAGGAGTCATAGCAGACAGAAGTCATGTGTAGTTAGCAGACAGGAGTCATAGCAGACAGGAGTCATAGCAGACAGGAGTCATAGCAGACAGAAGTCAGGTGTAGTTAGCAGACAGGAGTCATAGCAGACAGAAGTCATGTGTAGTTAGCAGACAGGAGTCATAGCAGACAGGAGTCATAGCAGACAGAAGTCAGGTGTAGTTAGCAGACAGGAGTCATAGCAGACAGAAGTCATGTGTAGTTAGCAGACAGGAGTCATAGCAGACAGAAGTCAGGTGTAGTTAGCAGACAGGAGTCATAGCAGACAGAAGTCATGTGTAGTTAGCAGACAGGAGTCATAGCAGACAGGAGTCATAGCAGACAGAAGTCATAGCAGACAGAAGTCAGGTGTAGTTAGCAGACAGGAGTCATAGCAGACAGAAGTCATGTGTAGTTAGCAGACAGGAGTCATAGCAGACAGAAGTCATGTGTAGTTAGCAGACAGGAGTCATAGCAGACAGAAGTCATGTGTAGTTAGCAGACAGGAGTCATAGCAGACAGAAGTCAGGTGTAGTTAGCAGACAGGAGTCATAGCAGACAGAAGTCATGTGTAGTTAGCAGACAGGAGTCATAGCAGACAGGAGTCATAGCAGACAGAAGTCATAGCAGACAGAAGTCAGGTGTAGTTAGCAGACAGGAGTCATAGCAGACAGAAGTCATGTGTAGTTAGCAGACAGGAGTCATAGCAGACAGAAGTCAGGTGTAGTTAGCAGACAGGAGTCATAGCAGACAGGAGTCATAGCAGACAGAAGTCAGGTGTAGTTAGCAGACAGGAGTCATAGCAGACAGAAGTCAGGTGTAGTTAGCAGACAGGAGTCATAGCAGACAGAAGTCATAGCAGACAGAAGTCATAGCAGACAGAAGTCATAGCAGACAGAAGTCATAGCAGACAGAAGTCATAGCAGACAGAAGTCATAGCAGACAGGAGTCATAGCAGACAGAAGTCAGGTGTACTGACCAGAGAGAAAGTTGTTGTGCGCCTGCAGCAGGTTGCTGATGTTGTCCACCCAGGTGGTCTTGGTGTCGGCGGAGGAGGCCTGCAGGGTGAAGCGTGCTGCTGAGTCCCGAGACCACAGCACAAACTTGCACAGGTCTCCTTCTGCACTCTCCTGCATGGCCAGGTAACTCACCTGAGTGTGGGCGGAGGGCATTGAGGTTAACTGTGAAGCCACCTTCAGCAATGTGAAGCAGGGGCTGACCTTCATGCTGTTTTTAAACTGGTACTGACCTTCATGCTGTTTTTAAACTGGTACTGACCTTAATGCTGTTTTTAAACTGGTACTGACCTTCATGCTGTTTTTAAACTGGTACTGACCTTCATGCTGTTTTTAAACTGGTACTGACCTTGATGCTGTTTTTGAACTGGTACTGACCTTCATGCTGTTTTTAAACTGGTACTGACCTTCATGCTGTTTTTAAACTGGTACTGACCTTCATGCTGTTTTTAAACTGGTACTGACCTTGATGCTGTTTTTGAACTGGTACTGACCTTCATGCTGTTTTTAAACTGGTACTGACCTTAATGCTGTTTTTAAACTGGTACTGACCTTCATGCTGTTTTTAAACTGGTACTGACCTTCATGCTGTTTTTAAACTGGTACTGACCTTCATGCTGTTTTTAAACTGGTACTGACCTTAATGCTGTTTTTAAACTGGTACTGACCTTCATGCTGTTTTTAAACTGGTACTGACCTTCATGCTGTTTTTAAACTGGTACTGACCTTAATGCTGTTTTTAAACTGGTACTGACCTTCATGCTGTTTTTAAACTGGTACTGACCTTGATGCTGTTTTTAAACTGGTACTGACCTTCATGCTGTTTTTAAACTGGTACTGACCTTGATGCTGTTTTTAAACTGGTACTGACCTTCATGCTGTTTTTAAACTGGTACTGACCTTCATGCTGTTTTTAAACTGGTACTGACCTTCATGCTGTTTTTAAACTGGTACTGACCTTAATGCTGTTTTTAAACTGGTACTGACCTTCATGCTGTTTTTAAACTGGTACTGACCTTGATGCTGTTTTTAAACTGGTACTGACCTTCATGCTGTTTTTAAACTGGTACTGACCTTAATGCTGTTTTTAAACTGGTACTGACCTTCATGCTGTTTTTAAACTGGTACTGACCTTCATGCTGTTTTTAAACTGGTACTGACCTTGATGCTGTTTTTGAACTGGTACTGACCTTCATGCTGTTTTTAAACTGGTACTGACCTTAATGCTGTTTTTAAACTGGTACTGACCTTCATGCTGTTTTTAAACTGGTACTGACCTTCATGCTGTTTTTAAACTGGTACTGACCTTCATGCTGTTTTTAAACTGGTACTGACCTTAATGCTGTTTTTAAACTGGTACTGACCTTCATGCTGTTTTTAAACTGGTACTGACCTTCATGCTGTTTTTAAACTGGTACTGACCTTAATGCTGTTTTTAAACTGGTACTGACCTTCATGCTGTTTTTAAACTGGTACTGACCTTGATGCTGTTTTTAAACTGGTACTGACCTTCATGCTGTTTTTAAACTGGTACTGACCTTGATGCTGTTTTTAAACTGGTACTGACCTTCATGCTGTTTTTAAACTGGTACTGACCTTCATGCTGTTTTTAAACTGGTACTGACCTTGATGCTGTTTTTAAACTGGTACTGACCTTGATGCTGTTTTTAAACTGGTACTGACCTTCATGCTGTTTTTAAACTGGTACTGACCTTGATGCTGTTTTTAAACTGGTACTGACCTTGATGCTGTTTTTAAACTGGTACTGACCTTGATGCTGTTTTTAAACTGGTACTGACCTTCATGCTGTTTTTAAACTGGTACTGACCTTGATGCTGTTTTTAAACTGGTACTGACCTTCATGCTGTTTTTAAACTGGTACTGACCTTCATGCTGTTTTTAAACTGGTACTGACCTTCATGCTCTTTTTAAACTGGTACTGACCTTGATGCTGTTTTTAAACTGGTACTGACCTTCATGCTGTTTTTAAACTGGTACTGACCTTCATGCTGTTTTTAAACTGGTACTGACCTTGATGCTGTTTTTAAACTGGTACTGACCTTCATGCTGTTTTTAAACTGGTACTGACCTTGATGCTGTTTTTAAACTGGTACTGACCTTCATGCTGTTTTTAAACTGGTACTGACCTTCATGCTGTTTTTAAACTGGTACTGACCTTCATGCTCTTTTTAAACTGGTACTGACCTTGATGCTGTTTTTAAACTGGTACTGACCTTCATGCTGTTTTTAAACTGGTACTGACCTTCATGCTGTTTTTAAACTGGTACTGACCTTCATGCTGTTTTTGAACTGGTACTGACCTTGATGCTGTTTTTAAACTGGTACTGACCTTGATGCTGTTTTTAAACTGGTACTGACCTTGATGCTGTTTTTAAACTGGTACTGACCTTGATGCTGTTTTTGAACTGGTACTGACCTTGATGCTGTTTTTAAACTGGTACTGACCTTGATGCTGTTTTTAAACTGGTACTGACCTTGATGCTGTTTTTAAACTGGTACTGACCTTGATGCTGTTTTTAAACTGGTACTGACCTTGATGCTGTTTTTAAACTGGTACTGACCTTGATTCTGTTTTTAAACTGGTACTGACCTTGATGCTGTTTTTAAACTGGTACTGACCTTGATGCTGTTTTTAAACTGGTACTGACCTTGATGCTGTTTTTAAACTGGTACTGACCTTCATGCTGTTTTTAAACTGGTACTGACCTTCATGCTGTTTTTGAACTGGTACTGACCTTCATGCTGTTTTTAAACTGGTACTGACCTTCATGCTGTTTTTAAACTGGTACTGACCTTCATGCTGTTTTTAAACTGGTACTGACCTTGATGCTGTTTTTAAACTGGTACTGACCTTCATGCTCTTTTTAAACTGGTACTGACCTTGATGCTGTTTTTAAACTGGTACTGACCTTGATGCTGTTTTTGAACTGGTACTGACCTTCATGCTCTTTTTAAACTGGTACTGACCTCGATGCTGATTTTAAACTGGTACTGACCTTCATGCTGTTTTTAAACTGGTACTGACCTTGATGCTGTTTTTGAACTGGTACTGACCTTGATGCTGTTTTTTAAACTGGTACTGACCTTGATGCTGTTTTTAAACTGGTACTGACCTTCATGCTGTTTTTAAACTGGTACTGACCTTCATGCTGTTTTTAAACTGGTACTGACCTTCATGCTGTTTTTGAACTGGTACTGACCTTGATGCTGTTTTTGAACTGGTACTGAGGATTGTTGGATCCTTTACGGAGGAGCTCGCTGAAAATGAGCAGCTGCTCAAAGAGGAAAACATGGCGCTCTTTGCTCCGAGACAGAACTCCTCCGTCCTGCTCACAAACGCAGAAAGTCTCCTGGAGCAGCAGCTTGCCCTGGGAGCTCAACTTGCCCTGCACACAAACACAAACACAACACCTGACTGCACACAAACACACAAATACAACACCTGACTGCACACAAACACAAACACAACACCTCACTGCACACAAACACACAAATACAACACCTCACTGCACACAAACACAAACACAACACCTCACTGCACACAAACACAAACACAACACCTCACTGCACACAAACACACAAACACAACACCTCACTGCACACAAACACAAACACAACACCTCACTGCACACAAACACACAAACACAACACCTCACTGCACACAAACACAAACACAACACCTCACTGCACACAAACACAAACACAACACCTCACTGCACACAAACACACAAATACAACACCTGACTGCACACAAACACAAACACAACACCTGACTGCACACAAACACACAAATACAACACCTGACTGCACACAAACACAAACACAACACCTGACTGCACACAAACACAAACACAACACCTCACTGCACACAAACACAACACCTCACTGCACACAAACACACAAATACAACACCTCACTGCACACAAACACAACACCTGACTGCACACAAACACAAATACAACACCTGACTGCACACAAACACAAATACAACACCTGACTGCACACAAACACAAATACAACACCTGACTGCACACAAACACAAACACAACACCTGACTGCACACAAACACACAAATACAACACCTGACTGCACACAAACACAAACACAACACCTGACTGCACACAAACACACAAATACAACACCTGACTGCACACAAACACAAACACAACACCTCACTGCACACAAACACACAAACACAACACCTCACTGCACACAAACACAAACACAACACCTCACTGCACACAAACACAAACACAACACCTCACTGCACACAAACACACAAATACAACACCTGACTGCACACAAACACAAACACAACACCTGACTGCACACAAACACACAAATACAACACCTGACTGCACACAAACACAAACACAACACCTGACTGCACACAAACACAAACACAACACCTCACTGCACACAAACACAACACCTCACTGCACACAAACACACAAATACAACACCTCACTGCACACAAACACAACACCTGACTGCACACAAACACAAATACAACACCTGACTGCACACAAACACAAATACAACACCTGACTGCACACAAACACAAATACAACACCTGACTGCACACAAACACAAACACAACACCTGACTGCACACAAACACACAAATACAACACCTGACTGCACACAAACACAAACACAACACCTCACTGCACACAAACACACAAACACAACACCTCACTGCACACAAACACAAACACAACACCTCACTGCACACAAACACAAACACAACACCTCACTGCACACAAACACACAAATACAACACCTGACTGCACACAAACACAAACACAACACCTGACTGCACACAAACACACAAATACAACACCTGACTGCACACAAACACAAACACAACACCTGACTGCACACAAACACAAACACAACACCTCACTGCACACAAACACAACACCTCACTGCACACAAACACACAAATACAACACCTCACTGCACACAAACACAACACCTGACTGCACACAAACACAAATACAACACCTGACTGCACACAAACACAAATACAACACCTGACTGCACACAAACACAAATACAACACCTGACTGCACACAAACACAAACACAACACCTGACTGCACACAAACACACAAATACAACACCTGACTGCACACAAACACAAACACAACACCTGACTGCACACAAACACACAAATACAACACCTGACTGCACACAAACACAAACACAACACCTCACTGCACACAAACACACAAACACAACACCTCACTGCACACAAACACAAACACAACACCTCACTGCACACAAACACAAACACAACACCTCACTGCACACAAACACACAAATACAACACCTGACTGCACACAAACACAAACACAACACCTGACTGCACACAAACACACAAATACAACACCTGACTGCACACAAACACAAACACAACACCTGACTGCACACAAACACAAACACAACACCTCACTGCACACAAACACAACACCTCACTGCACACAAACACACAAATACAACACCTCACTGCACACAAACACAACACCTGACTGCACACAAACACAAATACAACACCTGACTGCACACAAACACAAATACAACACCTGACTGCACACAAACACAAATACAACACCTGACTGCACACAAACACAAACACAACACCTGACTGCACACAAACACACAAATACAACACCTGACTGCACACAAACACAAACACAACACCTCACTGCACACAAACACACAAACACAACACCTCACTGCACACAAACACAAACACAACACCTCACTGCACACAAACACAAACACAACACCTCACTGCACACAAACACACAAATACAACACCTGACTGCACACAAACACAAACACAACACCTGACTGCACACAAACACACAAATACAACACCTGACTGCACACAAACACAAACACAACACCTGACTGCACACAAACACAAACACAACACCTCACTGCACACAAACACAACACCTCACTGCACACAAACACACAAATACAACACCTCACTGCACACAAACACAACACCTGACTGCACACAAACACAAATACAACACCTGACTGCACACAAACACAAATACAACACCTGACTGCACACAAACACAAATACAACACCTGACTGCACACAAACACAAACACAACACCTGACTGCACACAAACACACAAATACAACACCTGACTGCACACAAACACAAACACAACACCTGACTGCACACAAACACACAAATACAACACCTGACTGCACACAAACACAAACACAACACCTCACTGCACACAAACACACAAACACAACACCTCACTGCACACAAACACAAACACAACACCTCACTGCACACAAACACAAACACAACACCTCACTGCACACAAACACACAAATACAACACCTGACTGCACACAAACACAAACACAACACCTGACTGCACACAAACACACAAATACAACACCTGACTGCACACAAACACAAACACAACACCTGACTGCACACAAACACAAACACAACACCTCACTGCACACAAACACAACACCTCACTGCACACAAACACACAAATACAACACCTCACTGCACACAAACACAACACCTGACTGCACACAAACACAAATACAACACCTGACTGCACACAAACACAAATACAACACCTGACTGCACACAAACACAAATACAACACCTGACTGCACACAAACACAAACACAACACCTGACTGCACACAAACACACAAATACAACACCTGACTGCACACAAACACAAACACAACACCTCACTGCACACAAACACACAAACACAACACCTCACTGCACACAAACACAAACACAACACCTCACTGCACACAAACACAAACACAACACCTCACTGCACACAAACACACAAATACAACACCTGACTGCACACAAACACAAACACAACACCTGACTGCACACAAACACACAAATACAACACCTGACTGCACACAAACACAAACACAACACCTGACTGCACACAAACACAAACACAACACCTCACTGCACACAAACACAACACCTCACTGCACACAAACACACAAATACAACACCTCACTGCACACAAACACAACACCTGACTGCACACAAACACAAATACAACACCTGACTGCACACAAACACAAATACAACACCTGACTGCACACAAACACAAATACAACACCTGACTGCACACAAACACAAATACAACACCTGACTGCACACAAACACAAATACAACACCTGACTGCACACAAACACAAATAAAACACCTGACTGCACAAAAACACAAATACAACACCTCACTGCACACAAACACACAAATACAACACCTCACTGCACACAAACACAACACCTGACTGCACACAAACACAAATACAACACCTGACTGCACACAAACACAAATACAACACCTGACTGCACACAAACACAAATACAACACCTGACTGCACACAAACACAAATACAACACCTGACTGCACACAAACACAAATACAACACCTGACTGCACACAAACACAAATAAAACACCTGACTGCACACAAACACAAACACAACACCTGACTGCACACAAACACACAAATACAACACCTGCCTGCACACAAACACAAACACAACACCTCACTGCACACAAACACACAAATACAACACCTGACTGCACACAAACACAAACACAACACCTGACTGCACACAAACACACAAATACAACACCTCACTGCACACAAACACAAACACAACACCTCACTGCACACAAACACAACACCTCACTGCACACAAACACACAAATACAACACCTCACTGCACACAAACACAACACCTGACTGCACACAAACACAAATACAACACCTGACTGCACACAAACACAAATACAACACCTGACTGCACACAAACACAAATACAACACCTGACTGCACACAAACACAAATACAACACCTGACTGCACACAAACACAAATACAACACCTGACTGCACACAAACACAAATAAAACACCTGACTGCACAAAAACACAAATACAACACCTCACTGCACACAAACACACAAATACAACACCTCACTGCACACAAACACAACACCTGACTGCACACAAACACAAATACAACACCTGACTGCACACAAACACAAATACAACACCTGACTGCACACAAACACAAATACAACACCTGACTGCACACAAACACAAATACAACACCTGACTGCACACAAACACAAATACAACACCTGACTGCACACAAACACAAATACAACACCTGACTGCACACAAACACAAATAAAACACCTGACTGCACACAAACACAAACACAACACCTGACTGCACACAAACACACAAATACAACACCTGCCTGCACACAAACACAAACACAACACCTCACTGCACACAAACACACAAATACAACACCTGACTGCACACAAACACAAACACAACACCTCACTGCACACAAACACACAAACACAACACCTCACTGCACACAAACACAAACACAACACCTCACTGCACACAAACACAAACACAACACCTCACTGCACACAAACACACAAATACAACACCTGACTGCACACAAACACAAACACAACACCTGACTGCACACAAACACACAAATACAACACCTGACTGCACACAAACACAAACACAACACCTGACTGCACACAAACACAAACACAACACCTCACTGCACACAAACACAACACCTCACTGCACACAAACACAACACCTCACTGCACACAAACACACAAATACAACACCTCACTGCACACAAACACAACACCTGACTGCACACAAACACAAATACAACACCTGACTGCACACAAACACAAATACAACACCTGACTGCACACAAACACAAATAAAACACCTGACTGCACAAAAACACAAATACAACACCTGACTGCACACAAACACAAACACAACACCTGACTGCACACAAACACAAATACAACACCTGACTGCACACAAACACAAATACAACACCTGACTGCACACAAACACAAATACAACACCTGACTGCACACAAACACAAATACAACACCTGACTGCACACAAACACAAATACAACACCTGACTGCACACAAACACAAATACAACACCTGACTGCACACAAACACAAATAAAACACCTGACTGCACAAAAACACAAATACAACACCTGACTGCACACAAACACAAACACAACACCTGACTGCACACAAACACACAAATACAACACCTGCCTGCACACAAACACAAACACAACACCTCACTGCACACAAACACACAAATACAACACCTGACTGCACACAAACACAAACACAACACCTCACTGCACACAAACACACAAACACAACACCTCACTGCACACAAACACAAACACAACACCTCACTGCACACAAACACAAACACAACACCTCACTGCACACAAACACACAAATACAACACCTGACTGCACACAAACACAAACACAACACCTGACTGCACACAAACACACAAATACAACACCTGACTGCACACAAACACAAACACAACACCTGACTGCACACAAACACAAACACAACACCTCACTGCACACAAACACAACACCTCACTGCACACAAACACAACACCTCACTGCACACAAACACACAAATACAACACCTCACTGCACACAAACACAACACCTGACTGCACACAAACACAAATACAACACCTGACTGCACACAAACACAAATACAACACCTGACTGCACACAAACACAAATACAACACCTGACTGCACACAAACACAAATACAACACCTGACTGCACACAAACACAAATACAACACCTGACTGCACACAAACACAAATACAACACCTGACTGCACACAAACACAAATAAAACACCTGACTGCACAAAAACACAAATACAACACCTGACTGCACACAAACACAAATACAGCACCTGACTGCACAAAAACACAAATACAACACCTGACTGCACACAAACACAAATACAACACCTGACTGCACAAAAACACAAATACAACACTGGACTGCACACAAACACAAATACAACACCTGACTGCACACAAACACAAATACAACACCTGACTGCACACAAACACAAATACAACACCTGACTGCACACTGAACAGAACACCTGACTGCACACAAACACAAATACAACACCTGACTGCACAAAAACACAAATACAACACTTGACTGCACACAAACACAAATACAACACCTGACTGCACACTGCACACAAACACAACACCTGACTGCACACTGCACACAACACCTGACTGCACATAAACACAACACCCGACTGCACACAAACAAAACACCTGACTGCACACAAACACAACACCTGACTGCACACAACACCTCACTGCACACTGCACACAACACCTGACTGCACATAAACACAACACCCGACTGCACACAAACAAAACACCTGACTGCACACAAACACAACACCTGACTGCACACTGCACACAACACCTGACTGCACATAAACACAACACCTGACTGCACACAAACACAACACCTGACTGCACATAAACACAACACCCGACTGCACACAAACACAACACCTGACTGCACATAAACACAACACCCGACTGCACACAAACAAAACACCTGACTGCACACACACACAACACCTGACTGCACACTGCACACAACACCTGACTGCACATAAACACAACACCTGACTGCACACAAACAAAACACCTGACTGCACACAAACACAACACCTGACTGCACACAAACACAACACCTGACTGCACATAAACACAACACCTTACTGCACACAAACAAAACACCTGACTGCACACAAACACAACACCTGACTGCACACAAACACAACACCTGACTGCACATAAACACAACACCTGACTGCACACAAACACAACACCTGACTGCACACAAACACAACACCTGACTGCACACAAACACAACACCTGACTGCACACAAACACAACACCTGACTGCACACTGCACACAACACTTGACTGCACACTGCACACAACACCTGACTGCACACTGCACACAAACACAACACCTGACTGCACACTGCACACAACACCTGACTGCACACTGCACACAACACCTGACTGTAAACTGCACACTGCACACAACACCTGACTGCACACTGCACACAACACCTGACTGTAAACTGCACACTGCACACAACACCTGACTGCACACTGCACACAACACCTGACTGCACACTGCACACAACACCTGACTGCACACTGCACACAACACCTGACTGCACACTGCACACAACACCTGACTGCACACTGCACACAAATACAACACCTGACTGCACACTGCACACAACACCTGACTGCACACTGCACACAACACCTGACTGCACACTGCACACAACACCTGACTGCACACTGCACACAACACCTGACTGCACACTGCACACAACACCTGACTGCACACAAACAAAACACCTGACTGCACACAAACACAACACCTGACTGCACACAAACACAACACCTGACTGCACATAAACACAACACCTGACTGCACACAAACAAAACACCTGACTGCACACAAACACAACACCTGACTGCACACAAACACAACACCTGACTGCACATAAACACAACACCTGACTGCACACAAACACAACACCTGACTGCACACTGCACACAACACCTGACTGCACACTGCACACAACACCTGACTGCACACTGCACACAACACCTGACTGCACACAAACACAACACCTGACTGCACACTGCACACAACACTTGACTGCACACTGCACACAACACCTGACTGCACACAAACACAAACACAACACCTGACTGCACACTGCACACAACAACTGACTGCACACTGCACACAACACCTGACTGCACACTGCACACTGCACACAACACCTGACTGCACACTGCACACAACACCTGACTGCACACTGCACACAACACTTGACTGCACACTGCACACAACACCTGACTGCACACTGCACACAAACACAACACCTGACTGCACACTGCACACAACACCTGACTGCACACTGCACACAACACCTGACTGCACACTGCACACAACACCTGACTGCACAATGCACACAACACCTGACTGCACACTGCACACAACACCTGACTGCACACTGCACACAACACCTGACTGCACACTGCACACAACACCTGACTGCACACTGCACACAACACCTGACTGCACACTGCACACAACACCTGACTGCACACTGCACACAACACCTGACTGCACACAAACACTGCACACAACACCTGACTGCACACTGCACACAACACCTGACTGCACACAAACACTGCACACAACACCTGACTGCACACTGCACACAACACCTGACTGCACACAAACACTGCACACAACACCTGACTGCACACTGCACACAACACCTGACTGCACACTGCACACAAACAGAATGATCCTGACACACTACCTAACTTCCATGTCATCTCCTCCAGGACGTGCAATAAGACTAATTGACATCAACACCAAGACATCAGATAAAGTGAGATGGATGACTTTCACACAGCCAGTAAATAAAGTGAGATGGATGACTTTCACACAGCCAGTAAATAAAGTGAGATGGATGACTTTCACACAGCCAGTAAATAAAGTGAGATGGATGACTTTCACACAGCCAGTAAATAAAGTGAGATGGATGACTTTCACACAGCCAGTAAATAAAAGACACGTCATTTGACAGACAATGATCATCATTTACATGCTCAACTATTCCAACACATAAACATGAGGACTGCCAGCTGGCAATGCACCTTGATGATGTATGGAGACTGACACAACCTTGATGATGTATGGAGACTGACACAACCTTGATGATGTATGGAGACTGACACAACCTTGATGATGTATGGAGACTGACACAACCTTGATGATGTATGGAGACTGACACAACCTTGATGATGTATGGAGACTGACCCACACTGACACAACCTTGATGATGTATGGAGACTGACCCACACTGACACAACCTTGATGATGTATGGAGACTGACACAACCTTGATGATGTATGGAGACTGACCCACACTGACACAACCTTGATGATGTATGGAGACTGACCCACACTGACACAACCTTGATGATGTATGGAGACTGACCCACACTGACACAACCTTGATGATGTATGGAGACTGACACAACCTTGATGATGTATGGAGACTGACCCACACTGACACAACCTTGATGATGTATGGAGACTGACACAACCTTGATGATGTATGGAGACTGACCCACACTGACACAACATTGATGATGTATGGAGACTGACCCACACTGACACAACCTTGATGATGTATGCAGACCGACCCACACTGACACAACCTTGATGATGTATGGAGACCGACCCACACTGACACAACCTTGATGATGTATGGAGACTGACCCACACTGACACAACCTTGATGATGTATGCAGACTGACCCACACTGACACAACCTTGATGATGTATGGAGACTGACCCACACTGACACAACCTTGATGATGTATGGAGACTGACCCACACTGACACAACCTTGATGATGTATGGAGACTGACCCACACTGACACAACCTTGATGATGTATGGAGACTGACCCACACTGACACAACCTTGATGATGTATGGAGACTGACCCACACTGACACAACCTTGATGATGTATGGAGACTGACCCCCACTGACACAACCTTGATGATGTATGGAGACTGACCCACAATGACACAACCTTGATGATATATGCAAACTGACCCACACTGACACAACCTTGATGATGTATGGAGACTGACCCACACTGACACAACCTTGATGATGTATGGAGACTGACCCACACTGACACAACCTTGATGATGTATGCAGACCGACCCACACTGACACAACCTTGATGATGTATGGAGACTGACCCACACTGACACAACCTTGATGATGTATGGAGACTGACCCACAATGACACAACCTTGATGATGTATGGAGACTGACCCACACTGACACAACCTTGATGATGTATGGAGACTGACCCACACTGACACAACCTTGATGATGTATGGAGACTGACCCACACTGACACAACCTTGATGATGTATGGAGACTGACCCACACTGACACAACCTTGATGATGTATGGAGACTGACACAACCTTGATGATGTATGGAGACTGACCCACACTGACACAACCTTGATGATGTATGGAGACTGACCCACACTGAAACAACCTTGATGATGTATGGAGACTGACCCACACTGACACAACCTTGATGATGTATGGAGACTGACCCACACTGACACAACCTTGATAATGTATGGAGACTGACCCACACTGACACAGCCTTGATGATGTATGGAGACTGACACACACTGACACAACCTTGATGATGTATGGAGACTGACCCACACTGACACAACCTTGATGATGTATGGAGACTGACCCACACTGAAACAACCTTGATGATGTATGGAGACTGACCCACACTGACACAACCTTGATGATGTATGGAGACTGACCCACACTGAAACAACCTTGATGATGTATGGAGACTGACCCACACTGACACAACCTTGATGATGTATGGAGACTGACCCACACTGACACAACCTTGATGATGTATGGAGACTGACCCACACTGACACAACCTTGATGATGTATGGAGACTGACCCACACTGAAACAACCTTCACACTG
Source organism: Nerophis ophidion (assembly GCF_033978795.1). Taxonomy (NCBI): domain Eukaryota; kingdom Metazoa; phylum Chordata; class Actinopteri; order Syngnathiformes; family Syngnathidae; genus Nerophis; species Nerophis ophidion. The sequence goes on along the minus strand of NC_084637.1, from coordinate 534,083 downwards.
ACTACAAAATACAAATAAATCAATCAATTATACATTTCCCATTAAACTTTTGAGAAGTGTTTAATTGAATTTCTTTTTCTCGGTGAAATAATAATATTGACATTGAGCATATGACTGTTCTTTGGAGATATGCATGTATATTATCTATGATATGTATGTATGTTATCTACTATATGTATGACATGTATGTATGTTATCTAGATATGTATGTATGTTATCTACTACATGTATGTATGTTATCTACTACGTGTATGATATGTATGTATGTTATCTACTACATGTATGATATGTATGTATGTTATCTACTACATGTATGATATGTATGTATGTTATCTACTACATGTATGATATGTATGTACATTATTTACTACATGTATGATATGTATGTACATTATCTACTACATGTATGATATGTATGTATGTTATCTACTACATGTATGATATGTATGTATGTTATCTACTACATGTATGATATGTATGTATGTTATCTACTACATGTATGATATGTATGTATGTTATCTACTACGTGTATATGTATGTATGTTATCTACTACATGTATGATATGTATGTATGTTATCTACTACATGTATGATATGTATGTATGTTATCTACTACATGTATATGTAATCTACTACATGTATGATATGTATGTATGTTATCTACTACATGTATGATATGTATGTATGTTATCTACTACATGTATGATATGTATGTATGTTATCTACTACATGTATGATATGTATGTACATTATCTACTACATGTATGATATGTATGTATGTTATCTACTACATGTATGATATGTATGTACATTATTTACTACATGTATGATATGTATGTACATTATCTACTACATGTATGATATGTATGTATGTTATCTACTACATGTATGATATGTATGTATGTTATCTACTACATGTATGATATGTATGTATGTTATCTACTACATGTATGATATGTATGTATGTTATCTACTACGTGTATATGTATGTATGTTATCTACTATATGTATGATATGTATGTATGTTATCTACTACATGTATGATATGTATGTATGTTATCTACTACGTGTATGATATGTATGTATGTTATCTACTACATGTATGATATGTATGTATGTTATCTACTACATGTATGATATGTATGTATGTTATCTACTACGTGTATGATATGTATGTATGTTATCTACTATATGTATGATATGTATGTATGTTATCTACTACGTGTATGATATGTATGTATGTTATCTACTACATGTATGATATGTATGTATGTTATCTACTACATGTATGATATGTATGTATGTTATCTACTACATGTATGATATGTATGTATGTTATCTACTACGTGTATGATATGTATGTATGTTATCTACTACGTGTATGATATGTATGTATGTTATCTACTACATGTATGATATGTATGTATGTTATCTACTACATGTATGATATGTATGTATGTTATCTACTACATGTATGATATGTATGTACATTATTTACTACATGTATGATATGTATGTACATTATCTACTATATGTATGATATGTATGTATGTTATCTACTACATGTATGATATGTATGTATGTTATCTACTATATGTATGATATGTATGTATGTTATCTACTACATGTATGATATGTATGTATGTTATCTACTACATGTATGATATGTATGTATGTTATCTACTACATGTATGATATGTATGTACATTATCTACTACATGTATGATATGTATGTACATTATCTACTATATGTATGATATGTATGTATGTTATCTACTACATGTATGATATGTATGTATGTTATCTACTACATGTATGATATGTATGTATGTTATCTACTACATGTATGATATGTATGTATGTTATCTACTACGTGTATGATATGTATGTATGTTATCTACTACATGTATGATATGTATGTATGTTATCTACTACATGTATGATATGTATGTATGTTATCTACTACATGTATGATATGTATGTATGTTATCTACTACATGTATGATATGTATGTACATTATTTACTACATGTATGATATGTATGTACATTATCTACTATATGTATGATATGTATGTATGTTATCTACTACATGTATGATATGTATGTATGTTATCTACTACATGTATGATATGTATGTATGTTATCTACTACGTGTATATGTATGTATGTTATCTACTATATGTATGATATGTATGTATGTTATCTACTACGTGTATGATATGTATGTATGTTATCTACTACATGTATGATATGTATGTATGTTATCTACTATGTGTATGATATGTATGTATGTTATCTACTATATGTATGATATGTATGTATGTTATCTACTACGTGTATGATATGTATGTATGTTATCTACTACATGTATGATATGTATGTATGTTATCTACTACATGTATGATATGTATGTATGTTATCTACTACATGTATGATATGTATGTATGTTATCTACTACGTGTATGATATGTATGTATGTTATCTACTACATGTATGATATGTATGTATGTTATCTACTACATGTATGATATGTATGTATGTTATCTACTACATGTATGATATGTATGTATGTTATCTACTACATGTATGATATGTATGTATGTTATCTACTACATGTATGATATGTATGTATGTTATCTACTACATGTATGATATGTATGTATGTTATCTACTACATGTATGATATGTATGTATGTTATCTACTACGTGTATATGTATGTATGTTATCTACTATATGTATGATATGTATGTATGTTATCTACTACATGTATGATATGTATGTATGTTATCTACTATGTGTATGATATGTATGTATGTTATCTACTACATGTATGATATGTATGTATGTTATCTACTACATGTATGATATGTATGTATGTTATCTACTACATGTATGATATGTATGTATGTTATCTACTACATGTATGATATGTATGTATGTTATCTACTACATGTATGATATGTATGTATGTTATCTACTACATGTATGATATGTATGTATGTTATCTACTACATGTATGATATGTATGTATGTTATCTACTACATGTATGATATGTATGTATGTTATCTACTACGTGTATGATATGTATGTATGTTATCTACTACATGTATGATATGTATGTATGTTATCTACTACATGTATGATATGTATGTACGTTATCTACTACATGTATGATATGTATGTACATTATTTACTACATGTATGATATGTATGTACATTATCTACTACATGTATGATATGTATGTACGTTATCTACTATATGTATGATATGTATGTATGTTATCTACTACATGTATGATATGTATGTATGTTATCTACTACATGTATGATATGTATGTATGTTATCTACTACGTGTATATGTATGTATGTTATCTACTATATGTATGATATGTATGTATGTTATCTACTACGTGTATGATATGTATGTATGTTATCTACTACATGTATGATATGTATGTATGTTATCTACTACATGTATGATATGTATGTATGTTATCTACTACGTGTATGATATGTATGTATGTTATCTACTATATGTATGATATGTATGTATGTTATCTACTACGTGTATGATATGTATGTATGTTATCTACTACATGTATGATATGTATGTATGTTATCTACTACATGTATGATATGTATGTATGTTATCTACTACATGTATGATATGTATGTATGTTATCTACTACGTGTATGATATGTATGTATGTTATCTACTACATGTATGATATGTATGTATGTTATCTACTACATGTATGATATGTATGTATGTTATCTACTACATGTATGATATGTATGTATGTTATCTACTACATGTATGATATGTATGTATGTTATCTACTACATGTATGATATGTATGTATGTTATCTACTACATGTATGATATGTATGTATGTTATCTACTACATGTATGATATGTATGTATGTTATCTACTACGTGTATATGTATGTATGTTATCTACTATATGTATGATATGTATGTATGTTATCTACTACATGTATGATATGTATGTATGTTATCTACTATGTGTATGATATGTATGTATGTTATCTACTACATGTATGATATGTATGTATGTTATCTACTACATGTATGATATGTATGTATGTTATCTACTACGTGTATGATATGTATGTATGTTATCTACTACATGTATGATATGTATGTATGTTATCTACTACATGTATGATATGTATGTATGTTATCTACTACATGTATGATATGTATGTATGTTATCTACTACGTGTATGATATGTATGTATGTTATCTACTACATGTATGATATGTATGTATGTTATCTACTACATGTATGATATGTATGTATGTTATCTACTACATGTATGATATGTATGTATGTTATCTACTACATGTATGATATGTATGTATGTTATCTACTACATGTATGATATGTATGTATGTTATCTACTACATGTATGATATGTATGTATGTTATCTACTACATGTATGATATGTATGTATGTTATCTACTACATGTATGATATGTATGTATGTTATCTACTACGTGTATGATATGTATGTATGTTATCTACTACGTGTATGATATGTATGTATGTTATCTACTACATGTATGATATGTATGTATGTTATCTACTACATGTATGATATGTATGTATGTTATCTACTACATGTATGATATGTATGTACATTATTTACTACATGTATGATATGTATGTACATTATCTACTATATGTATGATATGTATGTATGTTATCTACTACATGTATGATATGTATGTATGTTATCTACTACATGTATGATATGTATGTATGTTATCTACTACATGTATGATATGTATGTATGTTATCTACTACATGTATGATATGTATGTATGTTATCTACTACATGTATGATATGTATGTATGTTATCTACTATATGTATGATATGTATGTATGTTATCTACTACATGTATGATACGTATGTATGTTATCTACTATGTGTATGATATGTATGTATGTTATCTACTACATGTATGATATGTATGTATGTTATCTACTACATGTATGATATGTATGTATGTTATCTACTACGTGTATGATATGTATGTATGTTATCCACTACATGTATGATATGTATGTATGTTATCTACTACATGTATGATATGTATGTATGTTATCTACTACATGTATGATATGTATGTATGTTATCTACTACGTGTATGATATGTATGTATGTTATCTCCTGCATGTATGATATGTACATGTATGTATGTTATCTACTACATGTATGATATGTATGTATGTTATCTACTACATGTATGATATGTATGTATGTTATCTACTACATGTATGATATGTATGTATGTTATCTACTACGTGTATGATATGTATGTATGTTATCTACTACATGTATGATATGTATGTATGTTATCTACTACATGTATGATATGTATGTATGTTATCTACTACATGTATGATATGTATGTATGTTATCTACTACATGTATGATATGTATGTATGTTATCTACTACATGTATGATATGTATGTATGTTATCTACTACGTGTATGATATGTATGTATGTTATCTACTACATGCATGATATGTATGTATGTTATCTACTACATGTATGATATGTATGTATGTTATCTACTACATGTATGATATGTATGTATGTTATCTACTACATGTATGATATGTATGTACATTATTTACTATATGTATGATATGTATGTACATTATCTACTATATGTATGATATGTATGTATGTTATCTACTACATGTATGATATGTATGTATGTTATCTACTACATGTATGATATGTATGTATGTTATCTACTACGTGTATATGTATGTATGTTATCTACTATATGTATGATATGTATGTATGTATGATATGTATGTATGTTATCTACTACATGTATGATATGTATGTATGTTATCTACTACATGTATGATATGTATGTATGTTATCTACTACGTGTATATGTATGTGTTATCTACTATATGTATGATATGTATGTATGTTATCTACTACGTGTATGATATGTATGTATGTTATTTACTACATGTATGATATGTATGTATGTTATCTACTACATGTATGATATGTATGTATGTTATCTACTACATGTATGATATGTATGTATGTTATCTACTACGTGTATGATATGTATGTATGTTATCTACTACATGTATGATATGTATGTATGTTATCTACTACATGTATGATATGTATGTATGTTATCTACTACATGTATGATATGTATGTATGTTATCTACTACATGTATGATATGTATGTACATTATCTACTACATGTATGATATGTATGTACATTATCTACTATATGTATGATATGTATGTATGTTATCTACTACATGTATGATATGTATGTATGTTATCTACTACATGTATGATATGTTTGTATGTTATCTACTACATGTATGATATGTATGTATGTTATCTACTACGTGTATGATATGTATGTATGTTATCTACTACATGTATGATATGTATGTATGTTATCTACTACGTGTATGATATGTATGTATGTTATCTACTACATGTATGATATGTATGTATGTTATCTACTACATGTATGATATGTATGTATGTTATCTACTACGTGTATATGTATGTATGTTATCTACTATATGTATGATATGTATGTATGTTATCTACTACGTGTATGATATGTATGTATGTTATCTACTACATGTATGATATGTATGTATGTTATCTACTACATGTATGATATGTATGTATACTATGTACTACATGTATAATGTGTATGATGATGTATATGACATAAGTATGTATTTTATGTACTACATGTATGATGTGTATGATGATGTATAGGACATAAGTATGTATTTTATGTACTCCATGTATGATGTGTATGATGATGTATAGGACATAAGTATGTATTTTATGTACATGTATGATGTGTATGATGATGTATATGACATAAGTACTGTATGTATTTTATGTACTCCATGTATGATGTGTATGATGATGTATATGACATAAGTATGTATTTTATGTACATGTATGATGTGTATGATGATGTATATGACATAAGTATGTATTTTATGTACTACATGTATGATGATGTATATGACATAAGTATGTATTTTATATACTCATGTATGATGTGTATGTATATATATATATATGGGGGCGGCATAGCTGGGTGGGTAGAGTCACTAGAGAAAAGCGCTAAATAAATATAATTCACTTCAGTATATTATGTACTACATGTATGATATAGAACTGACTATGACATACTAAAACATGCAGACATTTTTTCTTGATTGAAATTTTGTTTCTCACCTTCTTTATCAAAGTGCTATTTCCATTCTTGTGCACTGTGGTGGATTTTATATTCTAGCCACACTCAAGTACAAGTACAAGCAACATTGTTATTGAGTCACAACTTTGATACCACACATTATCTCTTGTGGGCTCGGGGTCTTTCTCTGTGGACTTTGCATGTTCTCCCCGTGACTGTGTGGGTTCTACTCTGGCTTCCTCCCACCTCCAAAGACACGCACCTGGGGATAGGCCCCTCCCACCTCCAAAGACATGCACCTGGGGTTGGCCCCTCCCACCTCCAAAGACATGCACCTGGGGATAGGCCCCTCCCACCTCCAAAGACATGCACCTGGGGATAGGCCCCTCCCACCTCCAAAGGCATGCACCTGGGGATAGGCCCCTCCCACCTCCAAAGACATGAACCTGGAGATAGGCCCCTCCCAGATAGGGGATAGGACACATATAAGATGGCGGCGCCCGGACAGGAGGAGCTCTGGGTAGAAATGGAAAATTTGGCAAAAATACCGGACAATTCTGCAAATTTCATGGCTGGCTTACCGCGCGGTCACTCCGTGATCACCTCCAGCCGCCAGACAATTCTGGATGTGGATAGATCGGACTGTTTTGGACTGATAGACGCGCGCTTGCTGGACCTACTAGCTAGCATGGGAATACTTCGCCGGCTACATCCAGCGGCCTGTGAAGTATAGAACCAGCAGAGGCCGTCTACAGAACAGACGCAAGCGCTGTGATCGGAAGCAGAAACGCGGATGCCGAGCGGGGCTAACAATAAAGCAAAAGGCTAATTCCCACAGAACACCACTTCCCTCCATCCTGAAGCCGGGTTATAAAAGGAAGACATGTGCCTACTGGTCTAGGTAAGGAGTCAGTTAAGTTAGAACAAGTTTTTTCTGCTATGACTGACATGCGTTCTACTGAGGTGGTAAACTATGATGCGTTCAGTTTATCAAAGCACCAAACAAACAATCAGAAAATTCCCGTCATATCAATTCCTAGATATGGTCGTAATTATTTTAAGTGCACTACGCATAATAAACACAACATTATTAATATTGCTACTATGGATAATTAGATCAAAAATTCCCTAAAACAGCCCACTACCTATAATATAAGCTTTTTAAACATAAGATCATTGTCTCCCAAAACATTATTAGTTAATGAGGTCATCTGAGACAACAATCTTAACGTCATCGGTCTCAGCGAAATCTGGCTTAAACCAGATGGCTTTTTTGCGCTAAATGAAGCATCTCCTCCTAACTTTACATATGCGCATATTGCCCGTCCCCTTAAAAGGGGGGGGGGGGGGGGCCGCACTAATATACAACGAAAACTTTAACCTTAGTCCTAACCTTAGTCCTAACATAAATAATAAATATAAATCGTTTGAGGTGCTTATTATGAGGTCTGTCACACCGCTGCCTCTGTGCCTGGCTGTTATCTACCGCCCCCCCTGGGCCCTATTTGGACTTAATTGGTGAATTCTCAGAGTTTGTTGCTGATCGAGTGACGCACGGCGATAATATAATTATAATGGGGGACTTTAATATCCATATGAATACCCCATCGGACCCAGCGTGCGTAGCGCTCCAGACTATATTGATAGCTGTGGTCTTACACAAATAATAAATGAACACACATCGCAGCGGTAATACGATAGACCTAGTGCTTGTCAGGGGTATCACCGTTTCCAAAGTTATGATACTCCCGTATACTAAAGTAATGTCCGATCATTACCTTATAAAATTTGAGGTTCGGACGCATGTTCGTCAAACTAATAATAATAATAAGTGCTATAGCAGCCGCAACATTAATACGGCAATGACGACTCTTGCTGACCTACTGCCCTCGGTAATGGCACCATTCCCAAAGTATGTGGACTCTATTGATAACCTCACTAACAACTTTAACGAAGCCCTGCGCAAAACCATTGATAACATAGCACAGCTGAAGTTAAAAAAGGCTCCAAAAAGGCGTACCCCGTGGTTCACAGAAGAAACTAGAGCTCAGAAATTATTATGTAGAAAGCTGGAACGCAAATGGCGCACGACTAAACTTGAGGTGCACCATCAAGCATGGAGTGATAGTTTAACATATGTGGTCCTCTCCAAGGTTTCTCATAGTCATCATTGTCACCGACGTCCCACTGGGTGTGAGTTTTCCTTGCCCTTATGTGGGCCTACCGAGGAGGTCGTTGTGGTTTGTGCAGCCCTTTGAGACACTAGTGATTTAGGGCTATATAAATAATCATTGATTGATTGATTAATTGGCAACACTGATGTGTGAATGTTGTCTATCTGTGTTGGACCTGCCATTAGTTGGTGGTGCCTGAATGCAGCTGAGATAGGCTCCAGCACCCCCCACAGCCTCGTAAAGGGACAAGCAGTAGAAAATGGATGGATGCGTTTTTGTGTCTGCTGGTGTATCTTTCCATCACGTTGTTTTTTCATATATGAAGATATATTATTGAAATATCTCTTATGTAAAAAAAGTTTGTGCAACATTGCATTTTCTGGTATATTTTCCTTCAGGTTTGCAGTTAGTGCCGCAGCCTCTTCCATGAGCACACCAACGTGCTTTCCATTGTAGATGCATCGCAGGGCTGCTTCTAAAATGCCCATAAAAAGTGGTACATAACTGTTGCTTGTTTGAAAGCATAGCAAAATGCGACAGGTAAGTAGGAGCATGATAACATGAATGTGCAGTCAATTATTGAGTGTCTCCATGGTGATGGTACGCGCAGAAAAAACTCATTTAAATAAGGCGCTCTGCACCACTTTTCAATTGCACGGGCAATAAGTTACACGCAACATGGCTGCCGTAGTACACACACTTGTATAGCTTGTCTTTGCAATACTGCTACATGACAATAGGTTACACACACTGGTCTTTACAATACTGCTACATGACAATAGGTTACACACACTGGTCTTTACAATACTGCTACATGACAATAGGTTACACACACTGGTCTTTACAATACTGCTACATGACAATAGGTTACACACACTGGTCTTTACAATACTGCTACATGACAATAGGTTACACACACTGGTCTTTACAATACTGCTACATGACAATAGGTTACACACACTGGTCTTTACAATACTGCTACATGACAATAGGTTACACACACTTGTCTTTACAATACTGCTACATGACAATAGGTTACACACAACATGGTACACACACTTGTCTTTACAATACTGCTACATGACAATAGGTTACACACAACATGGTACACACACTTGTCTTTACAATACTGCTACATGACAATAGGTTACACACAACATGGTACACACACTGGTCTTTACAATACTGCTACATGACAATAGGTTACACACACTTGTCTTTACAATACTGCTACATGACAATAGGTTACACACAACATGGTACACACACTGGTCTTTACAATACTGCTACATGACAATAGGTTACACACAACATGGTACACACACTGGTCTTTACAATACTGCTACAAGACAATAGGTTACACACAACATGGCCATAGTACACACACTTTTCTTTACAATACTGCTACAAGACAATAGGTTACACACAACATGGTCATAGTACACACACTTGTCTTTACAATACTGCTACATGACAATAGGTTACACACAACATGGTACACACACTTGTCTTTACAATACTGCTACATGACAATAGGTTACACACAACATGGTACACACACTTGTCTTTAAAATACTGCTACAAGACAATAGGTTACACACAACGTGGCCATAGTACACACACTTGTCTTTACATTACTGCTACATGACAATAGGTTACACACAACATGGTACACACACTTGTCTTTAAAATACTGCTACAAGACAATAGGTTACACACAAGGTGGCCATAGTACACACACTTGTCTTTACATTACTGCTACATGACAATAGGTTACACACAACATGGTACACACACTTGTCTTTACAATACTGCTACATGACAA